>NC_080672.1:245707697-246007697 GCF_030247195.1 Topomyia yanbarensis
CACAGTGAGACGCAATTGATGTTGATAGGTTCCTGTCAAAAACTACCACCATCACAGATTTCCAGAATGTTCGATTCCAATCAATATAAATATGGTAGCACCTGCGTGTGCAAAATTCATTCGTGTTTTAACCATTGTATTGCGCACCTCAAGTTAAAGAATTAAATTAGAAAATTTTCCTTCCTGAGTTCTTCATCCCGAAAGAGTCCCGCCTTTACAAATGGTCGAGGTGCGACCATTTTTTGGTCCTTCGAGCCAGATTTGAGGTCGATCAGCCGATCGAAGCCTGCTGCACAACTGGAGAGCAGAGGTTCCAACCTGTTCGAGTCGGATTTGCTAAATCCGTAGCCTACATCTGTTGCATCCGCAATATTCGACAACCGATTGTCGCCGACGGCCGGCTTCCCTTCCAGTAAATCAACCAAGTGTTCAAGTGCGTTGAAATCAAAAATAATTCCACAAATCAGTGAGTGAAAATGTCGCTTCTACACACTCCGCTGCTTGCGAAGGCTTTGGAAGCCCATCAAAAGAAACAAGAAAACGAAGAAAAAGAACTGGTAGTAGACAATCAAAGTAGTGAATTTGACAGTGATGATAACGATGAAGAAAATGAAAGTGATCCATTAAGTTTACTGGTTTACAAGCGGGGGCAAGTGAAAGCGAAATTGACCCGCATTCGAAGTGCACTGCGTGGGGATCGTAGCCACCTGACGCTACCACGTTTACAGGTGATGCAACAAAGTTTACAGACGTATTACGACGAGTATTCAAGGTACCACAACGAGATTCTCGATAACGTAAACAAAAAAGGTAGGAAAGCGCAAGAAATTAAATATCAGGAGTTTGAGGATCTCTTCATGGAGATATTAGTAACCATTCAAACACTTGAGAGCTCTTTGCGCACTCCTCCACCACTTGTACCGTCATCCTCGTTCGTCGGTAGTTCTGATCGAGTAATTATATAACAGCAATCCTTGAAGGCTCCTCTTCCTGTTTTCGACGGTCGTTACGAGAATTGGCCCAAATTCAAGTCCATGTTCTTGGACCTTATGAAACATTCCACCGATTCAGATGCAATGAAACTGTATCATTTAGAAAAATCGCTTGTTGGATCTGCTGTTGGTGTAATAGACATCAAAACCATCAACGATAACAATTACCAGAGAGCGTGGAAATTACTCGAAGACCGGTTTGAGAATAAGAGAAGCATCATCGACACGCATATTCGAGGACTCTTCAAACTTAAGAAAATGACAAAGGAGTCCCACATTGAGATGCGTGAGTTGATCGAGGAGTGCACTCGACATGTAGACAATCTCGAGTTTATGGAGCAAAAGTTGGAAGGCGTTTCAGAGTTGATGGTTGTTACACAACTTTCAGAAGCATTGGATGCAGATTCTAGAAAGCTTTGGGAAGCCACTTTGGAATGCGGCGAGCTTCCTACGTATAAGAATACCATTGAGTTCCTTAAAAAGCGATGCCAGATTCTCGAAAGGTGCGAATCATCCGACACACCAACTCCATCGCAACAAAAATCCAAATCTGCCATCAAACCAGTGTTTGGGAAAAGCTTAGCAAATGTGCATGCAGCAACAACCCAGCCAGACAACGATAGTTTTTCGTGCCACCTTTGTAATAAAATGCATCCAACCTTTAAATGCGAAGAATTTCGAGCATTGAATATATCTGACCGTCTTAAGAAGGTGAAGGAGTTAAGGGTTTGTTTTAATTGCCTTCACAAAGGTCACCGAATCGCAGAGTGCAAATCCAAGAAGAATTGCATGATTTGCAAGTCAAGGCATAACACATTGCTTCATCATGAAGATAAGTCTGATCAGCAGCAAAGCAATGGTGCGAGAAGGCAGAAAGAAGAGGTTTCTGAAGAGAAAAGGTCTTCAGAGTCTCAACCATCGAGGACGTTGCCTGTTCCAAATGAACCCATATCAAAGGAGTCAACTATTTGTTCATGTAGCACTCCTCAGACCCAAGTCCTATTAATGACTGCAGTAGTACTTGTGGTCGATAGAAACCAGAAGACACATCAGTGTCGTGCATTCATCGATCCTGGATCTATGTCACACATGGTGTCGAAAAGGTTAGCGAAGTTATTGGACCTTCCTACAACTCCAAGCTTTGTTACTGTTACCGGAATTAATGGGATAAGATCAACAGCGGATAAACGCATGTTTATAGAAATCCAATCTAGAACAACCGATTTCAGTGCCACACTAAACTGTCTAGTGCTTCCGAAGGTGACGAGTCCACTTCCACTGTCTGATATCAACACGTCTTCTTGGAGAATACCTTCTAGTTTGGAACTGGCGGATCCACAGTTCAATCGCGTAGATGAAGTCGATTTGCTCATTGGTTGCGGTTTATTCTGGCAGCTTCTTATACCTGGAAATTTGAAACTTGCAGATGAGCTACCGCAACTACATAACACAAAGTTGGGTCGGATAGTAACTGGTGAATACAACCTAAAGGGAAATGACGCATCAGATGTAATTGTTCATTCAAATGCAGCAGTCGTTTCAAATCTTGATATGCTGGTTCGAAATTTTTGGGAAATCGAGGAGGTCACTGATCAAAAATCTGTCACAGATGAGGAGGAGTTTTGTGAGGAACATTTCCGGACTACCCATGTACGAGACGATAGTGGCCTGTTGCGGAGACAACGAGCTGGATCCAAATTCAATAATTTATTCCTTGATTACCGAAATACAATTAAAAAATTCCTACAATACAGAATTTAGTTATAGAATGTTCAATAATTTCATTTTCTTCTTTATACTTTTAGTGATCCAGCTAGGACCCAAATAAACTGGCAACACGGTCTGTTCCGAACAACTGTTTCCTGCACATATCATATTATTGTTAATCTATGTTGATCTCGAATCTAGTGGATTTTCTTACCTTTCAATAGCACTAGTTTGCGGTAAAATAATCAACTAAATGCGCCACGTAGCAATTTTGTCCTAATTAGATAAAAACATAGTAACATAAGCATTTATCTTGTTAGCACAATTCTCACCTAGTTTTAAGTTATTGCTCACTAGTTGTAAGTCTAGGTTAAGCTCTAAATATAATTCAGCGTATAGGTATAAGGATGCGATAAATAGCAAAAAATAGTATTAATTAGTTCACTTTAGTTTAGCTCTTCCACGTAATCAGTAAGTATAGGATCTAGATATAAATCAATGATGGTTTTTTTGTTTATGTATTTGCCCTTTCTGTTGTAGCCGATCCCCCGGGCAGACCGGGTGGGGTGTATTTCGATACAGCGGCATCGAGGCGGTGCGCAGACATTTTAATCAACTGATGTAGATGTAGTTAACGACGGGGCGTAGTCAACACTCCCCCCCGGAATGCGCGAAGGATCATCCGAATGCGTATTCGCTACAACGCCTACGTCGAGCACTGCTAATGATACTGTTGGTCGTTCGTAGATTCCGCCGGATGCTGTCTGTATAGTGGCGCGTCGTACCTGTCCGTCAGGAGCCTGTTGTGTAGCAATAATCCTACCCTTGGGCCAGTAGTTCCGGCCAAGCTTTGGGTCGACGACTACCACTACGTCACCAACTTCAATCGGTTTGGTTGGAGTAAACCATTTGGTTCTGCGCGTGATCGTTGGCAGGTAGTCACGGACCCATTGTTTCCAGAACGAGTCAGCCATTTTCTGGGACTGAGTCCAAGAGTTTCTCCTGTGAACGGGACTATCATCAAAGGGAACCCACGGTCTCAACCCGTTTGCTGATCCTAGCAGGAAGTGGTTAGGCGTTAACACGGGTGATTCGTCGTCTTCTACAGGAATTTCAGTCAGTGGTCGTGAATTAACGATGTTTTCGACTTCTATCAACGCGTTCTGCAACACTTCGTCGGTGGGTAATCTGCTGGGTTGTAGCTTGGCTAAATTAAGTTTCACACTGCGTATTAAACGTTCCCATGCTCCTCCCATGTGGGGTGAAACTGGCGGAATGAAGGTCCATTGAGTATGACTTGAAGTGAACTCGCTGGCCAGTCTATCATGATCGAGTTGCTGAATGGCTGCCTTAAGCACCTTACTCGTGGCTTGGAAATTTGTTCCACGATCGCTGTAGATAACAGCTGGCACTCCCCTCCTAGCCATTATGTTTCGGATTGCCATAACACAAGAGTCGGTGGACAGAGTGTGAGCGATTTGCAAATGGATGGCGCGAGTGGTTAAACAAGTAGCGAGAACTCCCCAACGCTTTTCCGAATGACGTCCGACCAGGACCTGAATTGGACCGAAATAATCCACCCCCGTGTACGTGAACGGACGACTAAATGCAGCTAGACGTGACTGTGGAAGATCAGCCATCGCAGGAGGTTGTGGTTTCGCTAGATCATTCTTGCACTGTTGACAACTTCTCCGGATCGCATGGTAAGTTGCTTTCAGTCGAGGAATACGGTAGCGCTGCAACACTTCATTGAGGATTGTCGCGTGATTTTGGTGGTTGAAACGCTCATGAATATCGGCTATTATCAATCGCGTAACGTGGTGATTCCGGGGAAGGATGATAGGTTCGGTAGCATCGCGGCCAACGAACGCACATGCTTTTGTTCGACCTCGAACGCGAGCGACACCGTTTTCGTCCAGGAAGGCGCTGCGAAAAAGCGGGTTGTTTCTAACAATCTTTGTCTGCGTTCTTTTCGTAGGGCAACTCATAGCCAACATGGCGATCTCGTCGGCATAGGTTTCTGACTGCGCTTGGCGGAATAAATAGTTCTCCGCCTTAGCCAGCTCTTCCTGTGTTAGAGGTCCAGTGAAACGCCGTTCCCGCCTCGATGATCGCAGCAGATTGTTAACATATCGGAATATGAAAGCCGCCCGTCGTAGTAGTCGTACCCATTTGGAGCATGCTTCCGTTTTAATAACCGAGTCCATTGTTGCTGTATGATGAAGCAGATGCGGGCGTAGCTCCGCTATAGTCGATTTTCCGAGGCTGGGGAATTCAGGCCAGACGTGTTCGGATTGTCGAAGTAATTCTGGACCACGGAACCAACGACTGCTAGCAGATAAGTCAGGGGAACGTGTCCACTTTGTCCCTTCGTCGGCTACGTTTAGTTTGGTCGGAATATAACGCCACTCGGTGATATCAGTCGATTCCAAAATTTCGCTGACGCGGAATGCTACAAGCTGGCTGTATCGCCGGTGGTCGGATCGTAACCAGCTAAGTACATCCTTGGAGTCCGTCCAGAAGTATCGCTTACTAATTTTGATTGACACAGACGCTAGTATTGTGTCTGCTAATCGAACGCCGAGTAGGGCAGCTTGTAGTTCGGATTTAGGTATCGACAAGAACTTTAAGGGTGCTACTCTGGTCTTCGCTCCCACCAGTGCGCATTCAGATACATGTTCCTCCCGAAATCGAAGATAAACGACTGCCGCAAACCCACTTTCACTTGCGTCCACGAATGTGTGCATCTCCACTTCAGCTCTTATTGATGTCAATGTCCGATAACATCGAGGTACTTCCACCGATCCCATTTTCGGAAACACTGCGAGCCATGTTAGCCACTTCTCGAACTGTGCGTCTTCGATATGATCATCCCAGTTGACCGGTGTTCTCCAAATTTCTTGCAGAAGAATCTTTAGGAACATCAACAAATGCGCAATTAACCCTAGTGGATCATAAATCATCATCAGCACCCGGAGGACCTCCCGTTTTGTTGGCCGACGACTGCCAGATAGCAAAGCTTCATCGTAACGGGAGGATACCTTATAAGTAAAACTGTCGGTTGACGTGTTCCACCACATTCCAAGCACCTTCTCTGTTGAAGATTCATCGCCAATGTTCAAGTCTTTTTCCTCCGTCGTTTCCTCGTTCAGCATCGCCGTGACAAGATTTGAGTTTGATATCCAGTTGTGTATTTCAAATCCAGCTCGTTCGTGAATTATTTTCACGTTCTGGGCCAGTCTCACAGCGTCTTCCTCCGTTTCTGTACTCACGAGCATGTCATCAACGTAATGTTGTTTGATTATAGCGTGGACTGCTTCTGGCTGATCTTTCACGAACTGTTTTGCGTTGCTGTTTTTTACATATTGCGCTGTACTTGGCGAACAACACGCACCAAAGGTCATTACCTGGACGACGTAAATGCTAGGCTCAGTGTCGTTGCTGTTTTTCCAAACGAAGCGCTGACAGTGCTGATCTTCATCTCGCATTCGCACTTGGTGAAACATCTCTTTGATGTCACCACATACTGCTACTCGAAACTCGCGGAAGCGAATCAGCACGGATAGAAGCGAAGTCAACTGATCTGGTCCCTTCAAGAGGACGGAATTCAAGGAAATACCATGGACGGTGGCAGCGGCATCCCATACTAGGCGAAATTTACCCGGTTTGTTCGGGTTGACGACTGCGAAGATAGGAAGGTACCAGATTCGTGAGTGTTGTTCTTGCAGTTCTTCCGGAGTCAACTTTCTTATGTAACCCTTCTTGACATGTTCTGTGATCTTTTTCTCGAGAGCCTCGGCTAACGCTGAATCCTTGCTCATGCGATTTTCCAAACACTTCCATCTTCCGAAGGCCATTGCTTTACTGTCCGGAAGTCGGATGTTGTCGTATTTCCAGAGTAGGCCAACTTCGTAGCGGTTGTTTTTTAGGTGGGTGAGAGACTTTAATAATGAATGAGCCCGCTGATCTTCCTGAGAGAGAAGCTGACTCGTTTTGATGAGTCCCATGCTATCCAGCGCAAAGTAGGATTTCATCGCTTTGTGCAGATCATCATCGTTCTCTCGCCTACAGTCGCATCTTTGGACACTGTGGAAATTCAGATATCCGCCGATGTCTCCTGTCCCAGTACAATTGCCGTAAACCGTCCATCCCAAACGAGTTTTTATTGCGATTGGTTCGTTTCGCTTTCCTTCGCGACTCTTAATTCCATGCCCGAGGTTGGCATAGTCCAAGCCAATTAGAAGGCGTGGGCTAACATTGCGATATTCTTCGAGTGGTAGTCCAGACAGGTGTGGATATTTTCCCTGCAGTTCAGAAATCAGCATTGTTTGAGGTCGTATCTGGAGAGAGGAGATCGTACTGATCCCTGAAAGTTCGTACTTCATCAAGCTTCGTGCCCCAGAGATTTGCAGATTTACCTGTTGCGATTGATGTTCTGCCTTTCGCGTACCACCAGTCCATTTCAAACAAAGCGGTTTTCTAGGCCCTTCGATGCCAAGCTCGTCTGCCAGGCTCTGTTCCATCAGGGTTAGTTCGGACCCGTCGTCGATAAATGCGTAGGTCTCAACCTTCTTCTCTGGCCCATACAATATGACTGGAACGATGCGAAACAGTACTGCCGACTGTCCTTGATGAAGATTGCAGCTTGGTTCCGGTCGTTTCTGCCCTGAAGGAAGCGCGGTTGGCTTCGACGTCGAGGGATCTATGTGTTGGATCTCCGGGTTGTGAAGAAGAGGATGGTGTAGGTATGTGCACCCGTTCACTCCACATTCGTTCTGCTGTTTGCACGAGCCGTTATGCTTGCGAAGGCACTTGCGGCATAGTTTGCACTCTTTTACTGTCGCCCGCTTGGAGTCGTAGCTGAAACCCTCGAATCTGCTACATCGTGCAACAGTTGAACAGTTATTCCTGCACACCACACACTGATCATTAGCGCGATCCTTAGTTACGCCCAACTTCGGCTTGCTGGATGACTCGGGTGGTTTCGCATCGCTGGAGTCAGATTCGGAATGGAAGTTCAGGAAGCCGTCCTTCTTGGATATTCGATTTCGCTGATCATGACATGGCGAAGCCATCACAGCACTAGCATCTTCCGCTACAGTGTACAGCCACATACTGAAATCAGCGAGATTCGGGGTCGGGATACTACGAGCAAATCTTGCCCAGTCTAGCTTCAGGGATGACGGTAAACGATCAACCAGCTCGTATCGGAGAGATGCGTTGAAAATAAAATCATCGATTTCGCAGGCACGAACCGTTGCAACTAAGTTCTTCACCATCAGTGCAAAATTCACCACCGTCTCGAGCTTCTCTACGTTTGGTGTCGGTAGACTCCTTATTCTCTTGACGATTGACTGAACGATCGCATCTGATCGTCCATACAGCATCTTCAGCGTAGACAGTATGTCTGAAACATTTGACGGGTGAAGCAGCGCACATCTTACTGCATCCAGTGCTTTTCCTTTCAGACACCTCCGCAGTCTAAGCATGTTCTCTTCATTTGTGAACCCGCACATCTGCGTAGATGAATTGAACATAGCGTAAAATAGTGGCCAGTCCTCCAGTGAACCGTCGAACTCAGGAAGATCCCTGGGAACTGCCTGCCGCGCCGCAATCTGGCTTCGGTTGAGAACGCACACTGTCTCATCAGGGATTGTCGCTGCTTCACCTCGTTGCAAGTGATCAACTCGTATCGGTGTTGATCGCTGAGTTGGGACGAAGGTATCGTGGCCCGTCTGTAAACCGTGATTCGTCGAAGAGATGAACGCTGGTCTAGAATTTTGCGGTCGATCCTGTGGCAGATAATGCGATGCACGATGCAAGAAGCCACCGGCCAAGTCTGCCGGAGATGATGGTGTAGCTTGAATGTTCATTTGGGCGAACTCGAGGGCTGGCGGCTTTCGTATCTGTTGGTGGAGGTAGGCTTCTGAGATTACTGGAGGTACAATCGTCGGACGGATGTCTGGTTGCAGTTGGGCAAGCGGAGCAGAACGAGTTACAATCTTGTCTTCAGTTCGTATACCGGAATTCGTCGAAGGGATGAACAATGGCCTAGGATGCGTGGGCGGACGATCCCGTGAAGAGTAGTGCGACGCATGTTGCGCGTTGTATCCCGCTGGAATCGGCGGTCTGGAGTGCATGTTCATTTGGGCGAACTCTGGTAGTCCTCGTGTTGACTGCTGGAAGGCTTCGAGAATTGAAGGAGGCATGGCCGTCGTTCTGCTGTCAGGTTGCAAATGGGCAAGTGGACCAGAACGAGTTGAAGTTAAGCGAAGCTGGTGCATACGGCCGTGGTGCTGCTGCGCATCTGGTGCTAAAGGAAACGCGAACGATTCACCCACCTGAAGTTGCTGTTGCGCCAGCTGCATCTGAAGACATACTTGAGTGCGGGTATCACGCTGATTGGTATAATTCGTTGGTGGATTTCGAATCTGCTGGATGACATCCAGAGCTTGGTGCTCCTCGAGCTTATCCGATATGTTCGGTATTTGCTCATTTGCCTCCTCTGCAGCTAATCCGGAATCTTCAGCTTCACCGACACGTTCCGTTTCGGCTAGCCAATCCTCTATCTTCGAAGCGTTGTCTCGTTCGTCAATTTCCGCTACTGACGACGCTTCACTACCGTATTCCTTTAGAACCTCGTACCTTCGCTCAAGAAACCGCTTCTCTATCTCGAACTCTTCCTCGAGTCTTCGAAGTTCGAGTTCTCGCAACCGCCTTGTTTCACTTTGAGCAGATCCAACCTTGCTCTTGGAGCCAGCTGATGGCGCCCTGCTTACCGACAAAGACTGATATTGATGGTGCTGTTCGGGCATTCGGCTGGTAGCAGCAGCGGGAGGGACGAATGCCGTCTTACAGCAAGGGCAAATCCAGCTGACGTTGGCGATATCTTCCGTAACCTGAACACATACGAAATGAAACCACTTATCGCAACCATCACACTGCACCATTTCGTCATTATCGCGCTCTTCACACAACTGACACTGGTAGTCCCGAGCTCTACGAGTTTCGCGCAACGGATTTCGCCTAACACTATTCCCGGAACCAACATTGACTGCATTTATTTGCCCGTATCCTCGGGGTTGAATGTTATTGACAACGTCAACATTTACCTGTCTTCCGACGCTAGGAGGGGGGAGGAAGAAACCTGTGGGCGTGCTGCCCAACTTTCTCGCAGCAGTTAGTGCAACGATACTGCTTCCAACTCCTCCTGTATATCCGGGTACTGGAGCTTGCATGTTCGGTACAGACTTGGACGATTTCTTCGACATCGTAAAAGAATTTTTTTAAATGTTGCGGAGACAACGAGCTGGATCCAAATTCAATAATTTATTCCTTGATTACCGAAATACAATTAAAAAATTCCTACAATACAGAATTTAGTTATAGAATGTTCAATAATTTCATTTTCTTCTTTATACTTTTAGTGATCCAGCTAGGACCCAAATAAACTGGCAACACGGTCTGTTCCGAACAACTGTTTCCTGCACATATCATATTATTGTTAATCTATGTTGATCTCGAATCTAGTGGATTTTCTTACCTTTCAATAGCACTAGTTTGCGGTAAAATAATCAACTAAATGCGCCACGTAGCAATTTTGACCTAATTAGATAAAAACATAGTAACATAAGCATTTATCTTGTTAGCACAATTCTCACCTAGTTTTAAGTTATTGCTCACTAGTTGTAAGTCTAGGTTAAGCTCTAAATATAATTCAGCGTATAGGTATAAGGATGCGATAAATAGCAAAAAATAGTATTAATTAGTTCACTTTAGTTTAGCTCTTCCACGTAATCAGTAAGTATAGGATCTAGATATAAATCAATGATGGTTTTTTTGTTTATGTATTTGCCCTTTCTGTTGTAGCCGATCCCCCGGGCAGACCGGGTGGGGTGTATTTCGATACAGCGGCATCGAGGCGGTGCGCAGACATTTTAATCAACTGATGTAGATGTAGTTAACGACGGGGCGTAGTCAACAGTGGCCGGTTCATTGTATCACTTCCGTTCAAGGAAAACATCAATGAATTGGGAAATTCGAAGGCCATAGCTGTAAAACGATTCTTCATGTTGGAGAAACGCTTGAGTCGTCATCAGGATGTCAGGAAACAGTATGTAGAATTTATGGACGAGTATTTGAGACTGGGACATTGCAGGGAAGTCGACGAATCCAAGGATACACCGAATCAACAAAATTATTATTTACCGCATCATGCTGTTTTAAAACCAACGAGCTCCAGCACAAAACTAAGAGTGGTCTTTGATGCATCGGCCAAATCGTCATCAGGAAAATCACTCAACGATGTACTCCATGTCGGTGCTGTAGTACAGAGTGATTTGATTAGCATCATAATGAGGTTTCGCAGTCATCAGTATGTTTTTACAGCCGACATCATGAAGATGTACCGCCAAGTTCAAGTTCGTCAGGATGACATCAGATATCAACGAATTCTATGGAGAAGAAGCCCGATAGAGCCGCTTAAAACATTCGAGTTAACCACTGTAACCTACGGGACAGCATCAGCTCCATTCTTAGGCCGATGACAAGCTGAAGCGGAAAGCGAAGCGTTTGCGGACGCGTCATAGTGTTTTGCCGCGTTCGCCTCGCTTTTACTATGACAGTATTACGCGTTCTACATGCACACACCAAAGAGATAGGTCAAACGCATTCGCTTCGCTTACCGCTACCGCATCGCAAATCGCGTAAGCATGTCATCGGCCTTAGCCACTAGGGCATTGAAGCAGCTTGCCATCGATGAAAGGGAGCGTTTTCCAGAAGCATCTGAAATAGTAGAAAACGATTTTTATGTCGATGATGTATTATCCGGTGCCGATACAATACCAGACGCTATTCATTGTCAGAAACAGTTAAAGGAGCTCTTGAACACAGGTGGATTCCCAATATACAAATGGTCATCTAATTCCCAGGAGGTGCTCAAAAATATTCCAGAGGACGAAAGAGAAAAGCCAATCGAGATTCAGAGTCTAACAGCAAACGAGGTCATCAAAACGCTTGGATTGCTTTGGAATCCATCTTCTGACGAGTTCATGTTTTCTGTTCCAACTTCGAGTTCAACTGTTCCAGACAAACTCACAAAAAGGTATGTTCTCTCTCAAATCGCAAAAATGTTTGATCCGTTGGGTCTGTTGGCACCTGTTGTCGTCGTGGCTAAATTGTTCATGCAGAAACTGTGGGCCATTAAGTTTGATTGGGATGACCAGATTCCTGAACCGCTGGCTGTAGCTTGGACGTCCTTCAGTGAATCATTATCGGATATTCCGCGAATGAGAATTCCTAGGTATGCTTTTTCATCGGAAACTACCACCATCGAACTACATGGGTTCGCGGATGCTTCAGAATTGGCATATGGCGCTTGCATTTATGTACGCTGTATAAAAGCCAATGGAGATGTCAGTAGTCGGCTTCTGTGCAGTAAGTCAAAGGTAGCACCATTGCGAGAATTGACTATCCCAAAAAAGGAGCTGTGCGCTACATTGCTGTTAACGCGTCTCACGGACAAGGTTATTCGAGCAATGAATTTGAACTTCCAAAAAATCGTTTTGTGGAGTGACAAATACTGCAAAATATGGAACTCTACATGGAATTACGTGCACACCTCAAATAACCCAGCAGACATTGTATCGAGGGGACAGCTAGCAGGCGCGTTGCAGCTAAATAGCCTGTGGTGGCATGGACCTGAATTTATGATGGATGTTACATATCACCCTGACTCATCAGAACCATTAGCTGACGATGAAATTCCAGAGCTTCGAAGGCTGACCAGTATCACACCCGCCATAGTTGAAATGCTTCCTGTTTTTACCAAATTTAGTTCGTTCCGTAAACTGCAACGAGTAATCGCCTTAGTACTCCGATTCATCAAAAACATTAGAACCAAAAGGGACGCCGAGCGCACGAAGGGTGCTTATGTTAGTGTCCCAGAGATGAGAGCTGCACTGAACGTTATCGTTCGTGCCATCCAGCAGTCAGAATTTGCGGAGGAAATCAAAAGGATCCAGTCTGGGGAACCCTGCAAAACAATGAGCAACATGAGTCCAATTTACCAAGATGGATTGCTACGAGTTGGAGGCAGACTCCAAAATTCTGTATTACCGTACTGTGCAAAACATCAGCTGATCTTATCAAAAACCAATCCGGTAGTAAAACTGTTACTTCGAGCAATACGCGAGGAAAACCTTCACATAGGTCCAACTGGGTTGATAGCAGCTTTCCAGCAACGCTTTTGGATGTCCAATCTGCGTTCCGTTGCTCGTCAGGTCACGAGAAGTTGCGTCAAGTGCTTCAGAGCGTATCCAAGGGGTGTTAACCAACAAATGGGAAGCCTTCCGGAGAATCGAGTAACTCCATCTGCTCCATTTGCAAGGACCGGAGTAGATTTTGCAGGACCTGTGTACGTGAGGCACGGCATTCGGAAGCCAGTGATTGTAAAGGCTTATATATCAGTGTTCATTTGCATGACGACGAAGGCGGTACACTTGGAATTAGTGTCGGATTTATCAGCTTCAGCATTTATCGCAGCAATGAATAGATTCGTGAGTCGCCGCGGTGTTCCAGAGCAGATGAACTCTGATAATGGTCTGAACTTTGTGGGCGCCAACAACGAGCTTCACGAATTATACAAATTATTCAAGGATCAGCAAACTCAGGGCATCATTAGTGAATTTTGCCAACCACGAGAGATTGAGTGGAAATGTATTCCGCCTCACGCCCCCAATTTCGGAGGCCTTTGGGAGGCCAATGTAAAATGTGTCAAATCCCACCTGAAAAAGATTTTGAGAACTACATCGTTGAATTTTGAGGAATTCGCTACAGTTTTAACTCAGATAGAAGCCATACTTAACTCCCGTCCGCTCTTTGGATATTCATGTGATCCAAACGATCCTAAAGTTATTTCGCCAGGACATTTTTTGATTGGTCGAGAACTGACATCAATTCCTGAACCATCGTATGAGTCCATCCCGTCCAACAGACTGTCACGGTGGAAGTACATCCAGTCGCTTCGGCAGCATTTTTGGAAGAGATGGTCGTCTGAATATTTGCATCATCTTCAAGTGAGACACAAATGGACAAATGATCAGCCCAACCTGCGATCCGGTATGATAGTTGTTCTAAAGGAGGACAACCAACCAGCTCAGTCGTGGAAGTTGGGACGAATTGCGAAAACTTACCCGGGCAAGGATGGAAGAGTTCGAGTAATGGATGTTCTTACTTCTCAAGGTATCTTCCGCCACCCTATTTCAAAGGTATGTCCGCTTCCGATTGAGGACAATGAAAAGAAATCAACTGATCCTAACAGCGAGCAAAACGGTAAGTTGGTTTCTGGGGGGGAGAATGTTCGTTCGTTCACGAACAAGTTTGAAGATGGAATGAAAATTGCTGACAGCAATCTCAGTTCGGTTGCTTCGATGTGTGATGTGGATAGCAACGCATCTACAACGCAGCAGACGCTTTGAAGGCGCGCCAACTCTAGCTCCGTTACGCCATCATTCGCTGCACTACGCCAACGCCAGCTTCACTACTACAACACCAGCTACGCTACATTCTAGAAAAGTTGGGAACATACACAGTGAGACGCAATTGATGTTGATAGGTTCCTGTCAAAAACTACCACCATCACAGATTTCCAGAATGTTCGATTCCAATCAATATAAATATGGTAGCACCTGCGTGTGCAAAATTCATTCGTGTTTTAATCATTGTATTGCGCACCTCAAGTTAAAGAATTAAATTAGAAAATTTTCCTTCCTGAGTTCTTCATCCCGAAAGAGTCCCGCCTTTACAAATGGTCGAGGTGCGACCATAAGGCTTTCTGACTGTCATATATGTTCGTGAAACCGCTATTCTAAAACACTAATTTTGACTGCTGGTTTTTTTTATAAAGGAGATACAACGTGTTTCATTTTTTGCCACCCTCAAAACAAAAATCATTATAATGGTAAAACCGTGATTAAAGCATCGAATAAAAGTGAAAAAACACGTGTGTGTTTGGAAAGCTTGAGTCTCCTATTATATTGAATGATTTTTGTTTTGGTGTAAACACAGATGTTTTCAAGACGCTCACCACTTTTGTGCGTGGAGCTATTCGGACCCCGTATTCCATCAACCACCGTTCAGCGGCTTGCGGCTACGCATACCATTGCAAGCGCCACAGCAAAGAAAATACATGCGCTGATTGACAGCGGCGACTAACCAGATTAAGTTTTTGTAACGCAATTTATTTTTTGTCTTTTAAGATGTTTTGTAGCCGTCGCTGAACGATCTGTCGAGCGTGTAGTTTTAGCACCACTCCTTTCGGAGACTACCACCAGGTTTGAGATGCCCGGATGAGACTGCAAGAATCGCTAGTCAAGAAAAGAATCCTTTCTTTGAAAGAATCCAGATCGGTCCAGCTAGGCACACAAGCTAAACTTCAGAACAGGTTCAAATACCCTAGACGGCTAAACTCCCCAAGAACCAAAGCTCACCTTCTAAATCCCACAGCAAGGATGCATGAAGCACAGCACGAAAGCCTAACACGAGCTGAGTGACCGCTTTGAACGAAACAAAAGCAACAAGCACTCGCACCGTTCGTGTTAGCTAACCTTCGTGCTCGAGCTGCAGGATTGGAAGAGCTACACAACGAGTTAGCACGATGAGCTAGCTCGATAAGCTAGCACGAACTAGCTCGATGAGCTAGCACGAACTAGCTCGATGAGCTAGCACAATCTAGCTCGATGAGCTAGCACGGTAAGCTGGCCCGAAGAGCTAGCACGGTGCAGTAGAGTAAGCTATGGAACGAAAGAATGGGAGAAAGCAAGAAATATGCATGCGATACGATGCGAACATTGTTACTCACATTACAGGATGAAGAACAGCACGAGAGCCTATGATGAGTTGAGCGACCGTTTTGAATATAGGACGGAACCTGCGGACAGATGTTTCTTTTAATTTTTGTGTTCATTTTATATTTCGTCTCGCATAACCACTCTTTCTGCCCTACATAATTAAAATAGACTGGCTGCATTTGACGTTAGGGGTTTTCGTGTCTGCACGTCCCGTCCCAGCTCTGAACGAATGAATGAAAAGCAAAGTACACCGCTCGTGTTAGCTATTTTCAAGCTACTGTGTGTCTACTCGAAGAGCTAGCACGGCTAGCTAACACGTTGAGCTGACACGATGAGCTATCATGGTACTATAGAGTAAGCTATGGAACGAAAGATCTTTTGCAGGACTTTGAAGATTTTTATGTCGTTTTTGCTTGAAGCGGAACTGAGTTAGTTTCTAACCCCAACTGCTGTCAAAATGTATGAACTGACAGCGGTTGGGGTTAGAACCTGACTTAGTTTCGGGGTCAATCGAAAACGCCATTAAACAAGTTTTTAATGTAGAATACATTTAAGCTTTCAATATAGGGGTCCCGTTTCAAAATATCGGCTGCGGCCCCGCGTCAGATTTTGAACGTTAATAACTTTTATCACACTTAACAGAATGATTTGATTTTTAGGCCCATTTGTTGTAAATATGTTCCTCTATGCTGTATTAAAATTTGAAGTATGTATAACATGCACTAATAACAAAAAAATGTGTTTTGAAATTTTTTTCGAAAACAACCCGGAAAAGTGAAAATTTTCAGCCCATCCCGCACAGAGCCGTCACAATGGTGGACCAACCGAACAATAAAATAATGAAAAGTTTATATATAGGTCCACTACATGTTTGTTCCTATGATTATTCGCATTGGGTTGCTTGACGAGAGAAGTTGGTGGGGGAAAGACGGCATATTCCTTTGGTTAGGCCATTAGAAGCCGGACGGAAAGGAAAGGCTCATGCACGGCACAAGAACGAGCGAGAAAGCGATTGTAGTGCATATTAGCGCGATTATATAAATATCTGTCGGTCGGTTTTTCTCATCATTCGTATTCGTTCAAGCACTAGCAAGCAGCCAGTCCACCGAAGGAAAGCAGTTGGCGATGACGACGGTCGGAAAAAGTGACCCAGCTACTGGTGACTCATCGCAACGCGATCAGGAACTGCCGCCCTGCAAGAATTTCGCCCCAACTAAAGGGCAACAGAGCAACTAATCTGTAGGCTATCGTTCCAGCGTCTGGGCCGTGAGATTGTGCAGGACTGCAAAGTCGAGCTACGCTTACAAAGCTCAATCGTAATGATGCCCCGAGAAGCCAACGATGCCTACTTGGTCGGTTTGTTCGAGAATGCAAAATAGTGCGCCAAGCGCATAACTTTCAGGCCAAATACATTAAATTGGCTCAACGTGTCCGCGAGGAGTGCGTCTGAATTATGCTCCCGCAATAAAACAACGGTTCTTTACAGGACCAATTAATTGTGTTCTAATAAGAGTTAAACTGAAATTTACATTTTATGGTGTATAACAAATAATTTTCAGAAAGCTATACATATATGAAATACGATGTGTGGAACGAAAGAAAGAGAATTTAAATTATCCTCTCTCGCTCGTTTTCGTGCACTGCTTTTCCATTCCTCTCTGCTGCTAATACCATCATAACTAAAACGGATGTGGGTGTTCCCCCACCATCCCATGGCCAGTATCAGCGCTAACAAATAAGACAAAAGAATTTAAATTTGTGAAAATCTTTTCCTTCCTTCTTTTCAAATCTGCAACATTCTTTGAAAATATTGTTGGAATGTTGTTATTGAAAAACTGAACATGCAAGTTTGCTAGCACTGGTCACTAGATTGAAGGCGATGGAAAGAC
Organism: Topomyia yanbarensis; assembly: GCF_030247195.1. Taxonomy (NCBI): domain Eukaryota; kingdom Metazoa; phylum Arthropoda; class Insecta; order Diptera; family Culicidae; genus Topomyia; species Topomyia yanbarensis. Next base: position 245,725,134 of record NC_080672.1, read on the forward strand.
AGAATATTCGTTTTGGTTATGCTAGTATTGGTAGCCGAACGGAAAGGAAAGGCACAGGAATGGCACGAAAACGAGCGAGAGAGCGATAGTAGTGTTTTCTCGTGTTTTCGTATATGAATATTGGCCGGTCGGTTTTTCTCATAATTCGTATCCGTTCAAGCACTAGCAAGCAGCCAGTCCACCGGAGGAAAGCAGTTGGCAATGATGACGGTCCGCAAAAGTGCCCCAGCTACTGGTAGCCCATTGCAACTAACTACCGATCAGGAACTGTCGCCATGCCAGTATTTCGCCCCAACTAAAGGGTAACGGAGCAACTAATCCGCTGGATAACATTCCAGCGTCTGGTTCGTAAGGTTGTGTATTACTTCAAAGTCGAGCTACGCTTACAAAACTCAGGCGTAAATACTTGGTCGGTTTGTTTGAGGATACAAAATAGTGCGCCAAGTACGTAACTTTCTCGCAAAAGAAATCAAACTGGCTCACAGTGTCCGCTGGGAGTGGGCGTAAATTACAATAAAAGCAACGGTTCTTTTCAGGACCTATCAATTGTGTTCTAGTGAGAGTTAAACCGAAACTTTCATTTTAAGATGTGTAACAAATTTTCAACAAGCAACATAATACGTTGTGTGGAAAGAAGTAGCTTGCACACGGAACAAAAATTTAAATTATCTTCTCGCTCGTTTCGTGCACTGCTTTTCCATTCCTTTCTGTTGCTATTATCAGTATAACCAAAACGAATGTGCGTGTTCCCTCACCATCCCTCTAGTGATCAGTGTTGCTTCAATTGCATGTGTTTAAGAGAAACGTTGAAGTCGCATGCTTCTATTCGAGCTTTTTGGCAGCCTCCGTGAACTAACTGCATTAAATGATTTTTTTGTGCAGCTCCGTGCTAGTAGCATACAAACTGGCCCTACCAGTGTCTGATTCGTGAGATTGTGCAGAATTTCAAAGTCGAGCTAAGCTTATAAAGTTCAGCGGTAATGGTACCCGAAAAAGCCAGTCTTGTCGTTTTGTTCGAGGCTACAAAACAGTTCGCCAGGCACATAACTATCATGCCAAATATATCCAACGATCCAGCGCATCACCGTCAACACCAACGCCGATACCAAAGGTTCTTTTCAGAACCACCATTATTACCATAGAGAATTATTTGAAAATTTTCCTTTTAAACGTGATTCTGTTGAATATTATTAGATTTAAATTAACGTCTCGAATTGAAATCACGACGCTCCGTTTATGTCACAGACATTACCCACCCATCTTTTTTTTATTGTGACCACGACTAACGGTTTAATATAGACTCCCCATTTCAATATTTCGGAAGGAACAGAAGGTCGAGTTTGGAAAGTTTGTAACTTTCATTGTACTTAACCAAATTACACAATGTTCGCACTAATGATTCAGAAATATGACCAGGAATCTTCTATTAGATTTGTAAGTATGTATAATTTACATGAATAAAGAAAAATTGATTTTCAGGAATCAATTATTATCTGTTCTGCCATTGGCCAGTACTATGCGACTTCCTCATGCTAACAATTCATTTCATCGTTAGCCATCTCCCTCACCAAGGCCAACAACGCCAACAAAAACGGCCCTTTTCAGGACCACCATCATTTTTGTAAAGAATAATTTGAAATATTCCTCGCCCAAATCACCTTTTGTCCGAAAATTCCAATGAGTATCAACATATTTGAAGAACGTGTTCCTTATGTATTCTACATCTCTCCGGTTATGTCGCAGACATTACCCACCCATCTTTTTTTTACAAGGGTTTCCTTTTAATTTAAAAGACTTAATAATTTTTCCTATTGAATGCAAAAGGTTTGGAAATGTGGAACAATAAGGATTCTTGAGGATTTCTTATCGCCCGCACTTTTTGAATATGAATATTTCTGGAATAGGTTTGACGAGTAAATGTCACAATACAGTGTTTTACGCCATGAAAAAACCTAAGATGGCGAATTCCCGTTTAGCGGAATCCTCTAAAACCTTGACAGATTGTAAAATGACATTGGACATATCTAATGTTATTTTACAATCCAAGAAAGTGACCTATAGTTTGGCATACAATTGATTCTTTGATTGATAGTCTACACTCAGGTTTTTTTACGCGGTGGATACATGCCGCGTAAATGAAAACCGCCTAAATGAAAACCGCCTAAATGAAAACCGCGTAAATTTCAAAATCCGCGTAAAAAAACCGCGTAAAAAAAATACCGCGCAAAAAAAACCGCGTAAAAAAAAACTTAAGTGTATTTCATACATATATTACAGTTTCGGGGATCAATATTCCGCAAATCTTGCAAACACCAGTATGATATTAAAACTACTTTTAATGATATTTTTTTTTCTCAGGTTGAAAAATCGATTTTAACCGTTCTGTACAGTCCATCGTTCAGTTTAACAAAAAAATATATTGGCGAGATTTTCATCGGTGAGACGTATCCTTTTATCAGTTAATACATTACCCAGTACACTGAACGCACGTTCTACGCTCACTTGCGTGCAGGGAGCAGCTAGCGCAATGAGGTTCTGCAGTTTTTTGTTGCATCCAATACGATAGTACGCTACTATTCGCCGAAACTCTTTGTTTTAGGGAAAGTTGTACTAGCTTCTGACGAATATGTTGTTGCTTGACATCAGTAGTAGCATGTTTAGCCCGTAACATAGCCTCAATTTTGGAAATTGGCGGCTCAGCAACACTTTCCGCATCATTAACCTGGGCGCCACAATCGTATTGTTTTTCTATCATACTCCAAATATTCAATAAATGATTCTGGAAAAAGTGTAAGAAAAACTTGATATTCAAGAATACTTGACCTATACCAAACTTGTATCCTTACTATAACAGTTATTCTTTGCTCTTCGAAAATCAGCGAACTGCCAATGTAATTTATCCTGGGATCCATAAATATAGCTGCCAAGAACGGTTTATTGTTAAATAATAGTATTCTCTTATGTCCATTGCTTTCTCCAGTTCAAGAGACATTTTTGCATTAATTTCTCTTAGATCTATTTTGCAAGTCAGCCAAATAAAATAAAAATCTCCCATCGTAAGTGATTGCTCCTGCAGTTTCACGGTTGCGTTGAACACTGGCTCGAAGGATATAGCAAACTCCTGCATGAATTGCCACATTTTATCGTCAATTTTAAGCTGCTTGTTAATGTGTAAAATATCTCGGATGAACTTTTCATGATCGATGAAGTATCGAATCATGGTATAGGCGGAGTTCCAGCGCGTATCACAATCAAGAATTGCAATAGGTTTTTTATGAAGGTCAAATATTTGCTGCTAAGACTTTTGACGTAATGTTACTGCAATTTTTTTCACCTTACCAATTTTGTTCTGTAGCTTCATGTTTTTTACCGTGTCCCATACTGCAAGCTGCAGGGTATGCGCAGCGCATCGCACTCCATTCAATACTGGTTCATGTTTTGAAAGGAGCTTCTCGCCGTCCCAGTTATTTTTATCATCATTATCTTGCTCATCATCCTCGCTACTGGCTTCTATTACAACGGAAGTTTCTGCAGCATCTTCTATCGATTCGCAAACCTCTCCGTCATCTTCCATTGCTGGATTGAAATCCTGTTCCGAATTCTCTTCTAATGAACATAATGCTTGTTGCATCAAAGTTGTCACTTTGACTACGCTGGCCCCATTATCGGTGGTGATGGTATACAGTTGACAAAGCTTTATTCCGAAGTCACCAATGACCTTCAATACTTCCTCCTTTAAATTTTCAACTGTTTGCGAAGCTTTTACTTCCACCATTCGTAGAGTTTGAACCACTAGTTCGCCATTGTTAATATATTGGATGTTTATTCCCAGGATGCTGCGTGTTTTACGGGTTGCCGAATCAAGTTTCAAGCACACAAATTTGTTATCAAAGTCCGATCGCATTTGTGCTGTAAAGTCATTTACCACATTTGTTAACAGCTGAGGAATTTTATTTCGTGATACGTGATTTATTTTCAAGCTTTTTTCAAGTTTAGTGAAAATATCACTGATACCAGGACGATCAAAAACGGAAAATGCAAGACCTCCAGTGGTAACCATTTTTACACAGGATGTGTAGAAATAATTGGAATCCATTTCAAGTGTAATTATAGGCATTGGCTTTTCCTGTTGTTCATAATCGCATAATGTGATATCAGGATTCAACCCTAATTCTATAAACTTTGCAGGGTGAACATCCTTTATATGACGTTTTAAATTAGCTCGTCTGGTTGACTGCAATAGACGTTCGCACAATTTGCATTTAGCCGGTGGGGAATCTACGTTCGAAAACTGGTCGAGGATATTTCTAATATCATCAGCGGTGTGATCAGATCTACGTTTTTTCGACATTATCTACAAAATATCAGCAGAATAACTTTACAAGCAGACAGTTCTTCAAACTCTGCGGCGAAATAAATATTTACATGGATTCGTATCCAATGTAAGAATACCTATGAATCCGCAGTAGAAACATCGTTCTTTATTCATTCGCTTCACACGTTTAGTTTTGTTTGAATCGGCATGGACACGAAGCGCTAAGCGCTTTTCGGCTTTTTCTTTAATCACTATAGCTCAAGTGTAGCGTGTTAGCCATCATCGTGCTAGCGAGAGTTCTTGCTCATCGTGGTTCGTGCTACTTGCTATCTCTAACTCACCGTGCACTAGCTTAAGCACTAGCTCAACAAGCTGAGCTCTCTCACCCTACGTGTCTGTGTTAAGGACTACGGCACGGTGCACAGTTGTGGCTCTTCAAACAAAAGTCGGACAAAACCTCAAATGTTACCTAATTTGGCTGAAAATCACAATTTAAGCAAATTTTGAGGTGCTGAGCTCATTTTTGATGTCAAAAGTCGTAAAATATTAAATATATTTTTCCATACAGTGTCATTGAACCTTTCTTATAACTATGATCCCGTTTTCATGATAGATTTTCCGTTACTGTTCACCAATGTCAACAACATCATAAAAAATGAAGAACACTACTTAAAAACCATTGTTGAACGTGTTGGTTTACTGTAGATTGTCTAACTATTTTACGCAAAACACCATGCGTCTCCATATCAGCAACAAAGCTTCAAAATCTGCTTAAAACTTTTTGCGCACCTAGGCGCAGAACGAGACCATGATATTCGAAAAGTAGAGGTAATTTCACATAGAATGTATACCATGTGACCGTTCCGAACTGATTCCGAAATTTGTACAGAATACATTAGTGAACAAAGTATTTTTGATCTGACCACCTTAAACATATTTAAACTAAAAAGTCATAGTTCCAAGCAAATTTACCAAATGAATTTTACTCAGTAACCAAGTTCTTTCGTTCCTCTGCACAATGAAACTAGTTGTGCTAAAATCGGACCAAAATGAAAAGAGCAACATGCATTTGTAGTGAACAGAGCAATGGTGGTTTCGGAAATGAAAATCATTAAAAAATCCGGACTTTGTTACGTTTAAACTCGTGTTAAAAATCGTGTTCTTATCCAATGATTATGATCATTTTGCATATACATCATTCAATACATGAGAAATTTAGGAAAAATATAAAATATCAATATTTCAAAAATAAATTTTTGAGGTTTTGGCCAGCCTCCGGCCACTGTGCGGTGTCGCACCGTGCTAATGCATGCCTGTCCCACAGTCGAAACTCCCCATAGCCAAAAATCTTATCATCACTGGCAGGGTTAATGTTTGCCACCAGATCGCACTAACAACGTGGAAGAGAATCTACCTAATTTAAATCTGCCACGCGGCAGAGAAAAGCGAACGAAACATAATCGGAGTGACGTGGGAAACATTTCAGCAAACTAAAAATTCTGTTTCAATTACACTAACACAAAACGTTTATTAAAAAAAAAAAACAAAATATATTTGAAATATTCAAGGCGATGTATATCAATTATTCTAGTTTGGTTTTTTATGTGTTCACAGTAAGCATGCTTTCTATTCTAATTGTACATTGTCTATATAGGCCTTCTATTGTGTGCGTTTTTCTTCTCTCTATCTGTTCTGTGTGCTTTTTAATTTCGACCCAACAGGCTACGGGCTCTGGAGTGGCAAGCGAGATGCGGCTATTGCTTTTTCGCCCGGGTGGTTAATATAACATGTGCGTGTCGAGGGTGCTATCGAGAACGCCGTCACATGTGCACATGGATCTTGGATCACATCATGAGCGTGGCCCGTCAGAAGGCGGGCCACGTAACTGACCGGAGGACGGTCTCAAATTTCTCTACGGGTCGTCTTAGCTACGTGCGTGGTCAGAACTTTAAGCACATTTTACCTTCGTTTGTCGATTCGTACACAGAATCGTTTCGCACAATTACGTTTTCAACGCACACGTCCTGGCTAGTAAGAGTAATGAAAATTTATAACTCACTGAAATACCAGCCACGTCACGGCTTTACCTAACTAGGGTACACGCGAGAAACAAGTCGCGGCACTTCCACTCTGCTGAACGGTTTTGGGACAAAGTGATTAGGGAATATTCATAAATCACGTAACGCAAAAATTTACCGAAATTGACTCCCCCTCCCCCCATGTAACAAATTGTCACAAAATTCTCCATTAACCCCCCCCCCTCCCCCATTACGTAACAAATTCCTACATTTTTTTTTGTGAAAACATGTTACGTAACGATCTAACTCCCCCTTCCCTTTATGTCACAACTTGTCGTATCCCCTCCCCCCTAAAAGCGTTACGTAAGTTATGAATGCTTCCTTAGAGCCTGATTTCCTCAGATTATGAAAGGGAGTCTCAAAGTACCCGGAAGTACGTCATTTTCTGAGAATTCTTCGGGATTATTCGGGATCTCAGATCATTCAACCATCTAATTTGTTCTGGCGTAAGCAAGCGGTCTAGCTTTCCTTTTCCCACAACTTTTGGTGCAAGGATTCTTCTTGGAATTAGTATTCTCGCAATCTCACTCGGGCTCGAAAAAAACGAGTGTGATCTTCGGATACAGAAACGGTTGGACTTATCGAAGATAGGACACATTGCCTAAACTTTGGCGGATGGAAGAATTAGCTTTGATTGAAGTAATTGAAATGTAGATTCTATGTCTGATTTTTCGCCCAATTCGTTCAATTGAAGATTACAGAGTGCTCTTTATCGCGATCAATTCTAGAATATTGCCCTGAAGTGTGGAGCCCGAACTATAATAATGGCGTTGAAAGAATTGAAAGTGTGCAGCGTCGCTTTTTACGTTTTGCGCTCCGTAGATTGCCGTGGAGAGATCCTGTCCGACTACCTAGCTATGAAAACCGATGTCAGCTGATTCAACTAGAGCCCCTACATGTTCGAAGGAATACCGCAAGAGCTTTGTTCATCGCTGACACTCTGCAAGGTCGTATAGATGACCCAGCTATTTTGGAACAAATCAACATAAACGTCGCACCTCGAGCACTACGTAACAACATTATGTTCCGATTGCCATTCCGACGCACAAATTATCGTATGTATGGAGCCATCACTGGACTACAACGAATTTTTAACCAGGTAGCTTCAGCATTTGATTTTAACGTTTCTCGACAAACTCTGCGTATACGTTTCTCCAGATTGTTTAATCAATTCGTGAACAACACTTGACCTTTTTATCCTTTGTTTGTAATTACTGTATGATTATTGTTTTTATGTGCGACTTGATTGTTAGAAATAAGATTAGTATTTAGGCCAACATCATTGGCGCTTTGATATGCCTGTTGATGTATTAAACAAAATAAAATAAATGAAAATAAAATTATATTTATTAAATTCAACATTATTCCTATTATATATTTTATCTTTGTTATACATATATTATATTTATTAAGTCTACCTGCATCCATTAGAAAAGCCTTGGGCTGATAGTGGCTTAACATCACATCATATCACATCACATCATCAGCACAAGCACAAAACAACTGGTACAACAGACTTGCAGCAAGCGTAGAAAAGCAACCAGATAAGTTCGCGGACTTCCGAATCGTCAGCAAAGAACTGTTTAAAAATTGCAGGTACAGAGATGAGCTGGAACAGGTCACACACAGGAGAAAGAAAGTGGTGCCGAAAGACGAACTAGCAGGGGTGATAAGCAAGTTTCACGACTCAGCAACAGGACCGCACTTTGGATTCCAGAAAAAGCTCTGCAGAAAATTCAAACAGGCTTCTATTGGCCAAAGATGCAGGAGGACATAGGCCGCTACGTGCGCAGTTGCAAGCTATGCAAAGCCTGCAAGGCTCCAAATCAGCGAATGATACCGGACATGGGAAAACTAAAGCCTACTAGGATACCGTGGGAACTGATTTCGCTGGACTTCGTCGGCCCATTCACGAGATCGAAGAAAGGAAACACGGTCATCTTAGTAGTGGTCGACTGGATAACCAAGTACGTTATTGCACAACCTATGCGTAGTGCAGACACAGAGGCAATGGTGAATTTCCTGAAAAAAGAATTATTCCTTCGATTTTCCCGTCCAAGGATCGTCCTCACGGACAATGGGAAGCAGTTTATGTCGTTGGCGTTCCGGTCACTTATCGCGAGGCACAATACCAAACATAAGACCACAGCATATTACTGCCCGAAGGTGAACAACGCAGAGAGGGTGAACAGAGTGTTGATAACTCGTCGCTGTTGTGCTATCTTATGACAAACGCCATTTTGGGGTGAACTGAGTTAGATATGCCATGTTACTAAGTTTTAAAATCTCCATAAAGTCGCGTTTTCAGAATCTTGAAATTCTGCTGGGTTACTGAGATATAGCGAAACACGATTATGACAAGCGCCAATTTGTCGAGTGATCGAGTTGTGCTATCTTATGACAAAGAAAAAAGAGACAACATTCTTAGTTTGTTGGCTTGCTATAATCCGAAAAGCTTATAGCAAGCCAACAGATGTCTCTGATGACATAGGTAATTTCTATGCAGATCAACCATAACCATTAGCTAGGTTCTTGTCTTGGGAGCAAAACTTTTCCTACCATAGTTTTTTTCTGGGAATGGTTGACTTATATATTCATGATTATTGGACAAATTTCCTTTTGAGATTTCCACTTGTTTTGGAAAGTATACCGAAATGTAGTGATGGATCATGCAAGAAGAACATTTGTTTCGTCTAGTCACCTGTCAACAATAACATTGTTTGATATACATTGTCTCTAAATTGTCAATGAAACCAATTTTTGTTCATTGTTTTTCCTGAATAAAGGAGGAAAATTGGAAAAACTTTGTGTTCTAATACCGTCATTTTGTAACCTGATATTGCTGCTATCGCATGGAAAAGTATGATATTGGACATAGTGATCTCGAACGCATAATTTTACGAATCAGTTATAATTCATTTTTATATGAAATCTTCTGTACACATTTGTGACACATCATACATATTTTATCATCAATACACAGTTATGACACGTATGTGAGCGACTTTGGTTTACATTTTAAGCAAAAACTGTAAATATAGTCAACCGATCTTCGCACAAATCGAGAATTTACTTCAGAAAAGATAGAAGCATCAAATGCCTTCTCCGAAAAGCTGCTAACATTTATAAATTTCAAGATATTCAGTCTCCAACTTTAAAAATCGTTTTTCTCGATAAGTGCTAAATGGCGCTTGTCATAAGATAGCACAAGAGCGACGAACTTGCATCAGAGCGCTTTTGGATGAAGATCATCGAACTTGGGACGAAAATCTAGCATCGTTCGTAGCTGCTATCAATAGCGCGACGTACGAGGTCACGAGAGTGAGTCCACACTTTGCCAACTTTAGTCGAGAGGTGATTCTGCACATGAATCTGTACAAACAACAGGATCTCGTTTGTCGAATTTGAAGCGGATCCAGGAATTCATGGTGCAACGGATCAGGAACTCTCACGAGATCTGGTCTGGCGGAGGTCGTTTGGACTATCATCGAAGGTGGATCATATTAATCAAAAGCTGAACCCGAAATTATTGCCAGCTATCATCCGAAAAGTTCTGAGTACCAATCTATATGAATTGGAAGATGTTCCGCCCGGAAAAGTTGGAAGGTACGACGCGAAGGATCCAAAGGCCGTTCAGAAGTAATTTACTCAGCTATGTCGGCAGGTTCCAGCCTGCTAACCATGAGTTTCGTGCTCCAGAAACACCGTTAGACGATCGGGATAAATCGTGCCCTGTCATGGTGTGGCGAGCAATAACTTTTCAAACTACCTCCCCACCATGGCACACCAGCCAGCGTAAACTGGACTTAAGGAGCTGTCTAGGAAGGCCCACGACAACTCGCAGTCGCAGTAAGAGCTGTCGAGACGTGAGGGAGGGGACAGGACTTCCACCAATCAGGACAGAAAGCCTTCAGCGGGCATGCCGTTTTCGGAACGTGAGAAACCGTACATCGAGAAAGTTAAGCCTTCAGCGGGCATGCTGTTTTCGGAAAGTGGGAAGCCATCGAGAAAGTTAAGCCTTCAGCGGGCACGCCGTTAGCGATTCGGGAGAAAACACATCAAACCAAGTTATAGACCTCAGTCGCTAACGCAAGCGCGCGAGCCATTCGGGGTGTGAGAAACCGACAAGCGAGCGCAACAGCGCTGGTCCTTCACAATTCGGGTGAAATCGTTCCCTGCAGACTGGAAATGGGTTGCAGGGAGCTGACACTCACGACCGCAGCAAAGGCGACAAGAGTGAGGCGGGTGTGAAGAAGCAAAGGTGGAACAGCTGAACAGCCGTTACCGTTACCGTAGAGAGAGAAAACGGACACACGTCGAGAAATAAGCTGATGCCTCCCAGGCTCACCGTTACCATGACGAGAGAAAGAGGACAAGTGTGAGAAAGCAGACTAGATAGATCGGCAAAAAACGCAAACAAGCAATATCTACACCTATGGGCAGCGTCAGCTCCCAATGCATAGTCATGAAAACACGACAACTCGGCATTATTCTTCCCACACTGGACGGGCGTCTCAGTCCAAAGAACTCAATAACTCAGATTGCATCGCAGGTCTTCCTTGGCCGAGGAGTCGTAGCCACGACGAATCTCTAAAGCAACGCGAATCAGGGGCGCGGACGTTCAGGCGGCTAGTCCAAATGATTTTAACCCTTGCATGGACTCGTGGTGATAGGAGAGACTCCTCTCATACCTCAAACATACGACTTACGGTCCAATGAGAGTAAATGTTCTCTGAACCACTTACCGGTTCAGACACACTTGAGCCATTTTGTCTTTGTTTTGACATTGATCCTTTCATGCCCAACTTTTTTCTAATGCATGTAGGGTTTCAAAACTATTTTTCCTTGAAAATGGTTGGAACAAGAAATACGAAAAGCCTATTTTCATAAAGATAGGTGCTTCCATGGCAGTGCTAGAAGCTGGTCAATTTTTACCTTCTAACGCTCAATACAATTCTCCTAGGAACATTACAATAGTCTAATTACGTGGAAAACGTAGCCAACTACAGTTTATATTGATAAGTTTTATTAGTTTTCAATAATATTGCACCATAACGAAGATATAATGAAAAAATCATTTTCCGTCGTCAACGTAAACTGTCACTAGCAGCACCAAAGATAAAGCAGCACTGCTCCATCGGAATCCAATAAGACTAATTGCAATAACTTCAGTTTTAGAGCTGATCCTTGTAACTGTTAATACTCAAATCAAAGGCAATAATCTCATTAATGAGCCTTACTTGTTTTTGTGAGAAAATCTCGCCTCAATCAAAAGTTATAGCTGGTTAAAAACGTTGTTGTCCACAAACAACATGGGCATGAATGGGTTAATGTTAAATGTAGATCTACTAGTATAATTTAACCATTATGAAACTAGTTAGCATCATGGAATGGAGCTACCCAATGGGAGCGTTTTGCTTAAAATACCAGCAAGAACTGAGTCGGAGACATTTTGGCCACTTTAGTTTACGCTGTTTGAGCAGAATCAGTCTGCTGTGTTGTTTATTTAGTGTTCCGTTAAAAGAGAGCTCAAGATATGTAGAGTAACCGTTAGGCTCTCGAGCGATTATGTTGAAGTTGAGATGTGCAAAAGTAATCTGTTTAGTCTCCGACGCACTTCTTATGGAAGTGGAAGTTTTGAAATTTTTAGTGAATAGCCGTAGTGTACAACGTACTATCAGGTGCGACGAAAAGCATCCTGCAAACGGTGGACAAACGACCGGTGGACGACAATTGTCAATTGTGACAGCAGCGGTGATCCAGACAACGGTAAGAGTGGCACGATTTGACGTTGGTGATACGATAGTGCGATATGGATTCACGTAGGAATGGTCTATGCGGAGACGGCGAAAGGGAGATACGGATTCACGTAGGAACGGTCTTTGCGGAGACGGCGAAAGGGAGATACGGATACACGTCGGAACGGTCTGTGCGGAGAGGAGGCCGACGCACTGCGATCGAGCACGAATCGATTCGGAAGAGAATCATGCAGCGGAAAAAACGGTCAGCCACGATGGTTGTACACCCGACAAGCCTTCAATGGCTAGACTGGTGTGTTGCACGAACCGATTAGAACAATGCGAGTCCGTCTCAGTCCGACAGTGCGAGGCTAGAAGTATCGAAAAAAGGAGACAGGTGTGCAGTGTAAGACCAAGGTGGGAAAGGGGATCCAGCGTGAGTAAATAGAGCAAGAACCATTGTATTGGAAAGAGAAGAAAGGGAGGATGGAAATAAGGGACAACGAATTTAGTTTTGAGTAGCCGGATCCACTGTCCATACGAGACAGGGAGAGAAAGGAAAGAATATAATAATAGTTCATTTAGCGCTTCATTGAAGGTCCGTTCTTCGCATTTGACAATATCTCTTCGACAATCATCGCATATTTCCAATCTATTTTTTTCAAATTTTGATTTGCAGTTCCATTTGTGCGTATCGGAAAGATTTTTTCGCACCCACTAGTTAAGTTTTTTATTGTACGCAAAGAATTGCAACGCTCTTCGGGATGACCTACGAACCACACAACTATAACTAATTTCAACAAACTAAAACGATGAAGTATTTTCACTTTTCGATTTTTGCCTATTCTCTGTTCAACCTTAAACAATATGTTTTAAGTATAAATGCACCACCTGGTCTCCAAAAACTGGTTGATTGATCCCGTCACACCCCATTTGTCTACCGAAATACATCATTGCCAAATTTTATACTTCTTTAACGATTTTGTTGGCTATTTACGGCAAATTTAAGGCTAAGAGAAACGAAAGCAATGAAATTGAAAGACTCATACCGGCGTGGGTGGTAAAACATGATGATGAGTTATGTTCTATCAATGACCCTGTGGTAGACTTAGCAGAAGGCGAAAGATTCTTCACATACATAGAAGGAAAAAAATACTTCACGGTACAGTAGAACCTTGCACCAATTAAAACATAGTAGCATAACTTTTATACTTGTAGAAACGGTCGCGGACGGTACGGCAGATTCGCTAGTGCAATGATGGTCTAAGTGTGCCGTGGCGACACAGTGGATCCGGCTACTCAAAACTAAATTCGTCATATCACATTGCTACATTTATTCCTTCATTCCAATTATCCTCTTCTACTTCTCCTATCTTTTGTCCCTTATTTCCATCCTCCCTTTCTTCTCGTTCCAATACAATGTTTCTTGCTCTATTTACTCACGCTGGATCCGCTTTCCCACCTTGGTCTTACACTGCACACCTGTCTCCTTTTTTCGACACTTCTAGCCTCGCGTTGCCGGACTGAGACGGGCTCGCATTGCTCTAATCGGTTCGTGCAACACACCAGTCTAGCCATTAAAGGCTTGTCGGGTGTACAACAATCGTGGCTGACCGTTTTTTCCGCTGCATGATTCTCTTCCGAATCGATTCGTGCTCGATCGCAGTGCGTCGGCCTCCTCTTCGCACAGACCGTCCCGACGTGAATCCGTGTCTCACTTTCGCCGTCTCTCCGCATAGACCGTTCCGACGTGTATCCGTATCTCCCGTTCGCCGTCTCTGCATAGACCGTTTCTACGTGAATCCGTATCTCCCTTTCGCCGTCTCCGCATAGACCGTTCCGACGTGAATCCGTATCGCACTATCGTATCACCAACGTCAAATCGTGCCACTCTTACCGTTGTCTGGATCACCGCTGCTGTCACAATTGCCGCCCACCGGTCGTTTGTCCACCGTCGCAGGATGCTTTTCGTCGCACCTGATGGTACTGTTGAACAAATTCGTTAACACGTTGTACACGTGCTGAATTAACTCGCCTTTACTTACTTCTATCGAATGCCTCGTTTTTCCTGTCTTGAACAGCGATCAAAGCGCACTTCCTGCCTCAGATTCCGGGTGGTATCGTACATGTACTGGCGGGGTCTACCGAAAGTATAAAGGAGCATTAGGTACACCAGTTGCATGTGGTTTTACTTCCCGTTATCTGTGTTGTTGTGTTGGTAAATGGGATTCCAATCTTCCTCATTCACGTTTGACACTTTTTTTATCGAGTCCCAAGTCCCTTGCGTCGCTTGTTTCTGGGATCTGTCAACAGCGTGTTCCACATAAACTAATATCGCCTGCCGTCGATGTGGTTTTAAAATGACGGAGCTGGCACTGTATAGTACCTAAACAATAACATTAAAACATTATTTGCAAAATTCGTCACTTTGTGAAAATGGGTGGGGCGGGGGGCGGTCATTTCACAAATTTTTACTCCATAGTTTAGAACAAACAATACCACTAATTATGATTTTCACGATACTGTTCTCAAATAATCCGAAATACTTCGTAATATTATAATCAACCAATATTCTTTTTATACAGTTTTCATGCAAACTGGTAGCGATTGCATTACACTACGCTTGGTTGGCTGCGTTTGCATGGACCACAGTCGATTGCGTACATTTGTATCGAATGCTGACCGAAATGCGTGATATTAATCATGGTCCAATGGGTTTCTACTACACCTTAGGATATGGAGCTCCAGCCTTGCTGGTAGGCCTTTCTGTAGGTGTTCGTGTTCACGAATATGGAAATAACGTATTGTGAGTAGCAAACGAACATAAAAATCTGTTTGTGTACATAATCTAATTTATTTTTTTATTTTTACAGTTGTTGGCTCTCGGTGTATGAATCGGTGATTTGGTGGCTGGTAGGGCCAATTGTAGCAATGTCAATCGTAGACCTTCTCATATTATTCGTGTCTGTAAAAGCTGCGTTTACTATAAAAGATCATGTATTGGGATTTGGAAACCTGCGAACATTGCTATGGCTTTCAGTAGTTTCACTTCCTTTGATGGGGATAATGTGGGTGTTGGCGGTTTTAGCAGCTTCAGATAGTTCACAATTGTTGAAAATATTGCTCTCCGCGACGGTTATAGTTCATGCCTTTTTCTCGGTTATTGGATATTGCATCATAAATAAACGCGTTCGTGAAAATCTGCATCGATCATTTTTGAGATGTATGGGCCGGAAAGTACCTCTACTAGATTCATCATTGGCAGTAAGCAGCAGCTCGCAGAACATAGGCCAAACTCCAAAAACACCTGGATTTTCAAGTCAATATGATACGTCACGGCGTAACATAGGAATAAGTACGTCCAGTACTACTTCTAGAAGTACAGCAAAGACTAGTTCGAGCCCGTATAGGTTAGTATAAGTGTTTAGCTGGTTACGATACAAATTATATAAACATATAGAATACAGTATATGTTTTTCATAGAAGTGACGGACAATTTCGACACACTTCCACGTCAACGTCGAACTACAATTCGAATAGTGACGGAGTACCTTCCTATATGCGCGGTTATGATGGCGGCGGAATGCGAAAGATTGCAGAGGGAAATGATAGCTCGCCGCATTATAGGAAAGGAAAGCGCCATAAAAGAGATTCCGATTCGGGAAGTGAAACCGATGGCCGTAGTCTGGAACTAGCCTCGAGTCATTCGAGTGACGACGAAGAGTCTCGTGTCGGTCGGAATAGCAGTACTCACCGTAGTACTGGTGTATGCTCGACATCGTATTTGCCTAACATAACAGAGCACGTTGCAACGACACCGCCTGAATTGCATGTTGTACAAAGCCCACAGGTATTTTTTTCTATACACGTGAAGGATGAAAAAGTAATATATAAGTTTATTTTCAGCTTTTTCCAAACGTGAATGCGACTCGGTGGTCAAGCCAGGTTCCAGAATCATATTTGCCTGGACCAAACGGTAATTGCGATACTAATTTTGCACAATTTATTTCTGACTCTTTCTGTGTTCTACAGTTGGTCGTTGGTCGCAAGAGACAGGGTCGGATAATGAAATACATCCACATAATTCTGGAATTCCAAATTCTCTGCCCAGTCCAGATATCACTGATACTTCGTATTTACATCAGAACCGAAAAAATATGCCGCCTTCTTTACTCGAGAATATACAAGAAAATTATACATATTCTAACCAGGACTTGCGAAGCGATAAGTATAGCAATCACGATAGTGACAAATATACAGGTGGATATAGGGACTACGAAGGAAATCATCAACGTAATACTTTACCGTACATGTCCAGTGGGTTGAACCACCTTTCTGGTTCAACACAAGTTATCAACCACATGCGATCATATAATCACGAAAATTCATATGTTCTCAAAGATACGGTTTATGACAGGTCCAGAACATTAGGTTACAAGACAGAATCTCCAAATATGTCCAAGGAGCGTATAGCTCCTGATTTGTATAGTCCGCGCATGGATAACCACGGTTCATTCAAGTCTAGTGTTCAATCATTGCTCAAGAACGATTACCAGCGTCATAAGCAAGGAACTGATTCAGATCGTATGTCAGAGGGTTCGGATAAAAATCCATACAATTTTCCTTATACGGCTGAAGAAGATCACTCAAGTCACTCTGTGGTAAGACCAACCGATGTGCCTAGCTCAGGAAATCATCGACTAAATCTGGGTGCTTCCATTCAGCCAATGGCTCCATTGACCAATATTAACGATAATACCGAGTAAGTACATGCACTTTAAACAATTATAATGAAAACCAGGCAATCAACTAAACCACTTAATTCTTATGCTTTTATGTAGATGGTGTTGGGACCGGTTGAAAAGTCTTGACTAGATACAGATAATGTATTAATAACAAAAATTGGGCAGGTATGGAAACTTTGGAACATTATTGTAGTTTTAGATATTAGTTTGTTGAATACTCTAAGAATGGCATCAGATAAAGTGTGTTAAACATCAAATTCTACTGTAACTTCCAACTTCGCTTTTACGTTATGATTTTTACAAGCAATTTCTTTTAAATGTTGTAAGTATCCCTTTCCTCTACACCCAGGGCGGACGGATCACTAGGAGGAATTAAAATATACCGACACTGGTATCGCGTCTGAGATTGATGAAGTTTCCAGGTGGCCTCTTGATCTGGCCAGGACGGATTAATTCCGGAACCACTCACTCTGGAACTATCCGAAACTCAAACACTAAATATGATGGAGGGGAACTTTCTTTAATTTCATTTATTAAAAAATACCGAAGTGTATGGTTTGAATGTTGTAACAGACTGAGAGGCACTTCTCCCAGCTGCCAAAAGTTTTATTTAGTTTTACTGTGGACTACAGACTAAATGTGCGTAGCTCATATTTATGATAATACTGTTGTACTAAAAGGTGTACACAACAGTCCCTCCCACTTAAGAGGAAACATAGTTTCTTTAATTCAAAAGATTTAAATCTAACACTATTATGTACAATAATTCAATTTATAAATAAATTCACTATATGGTAGTTCGACCGTACAAAATACAATAAAAATTTAATCAAAATTCAACTAAAATCTTCGAAAACTTTAGTTTTTCTTGTTCTTGTCGACCGTCGAAGTGGTTCGAACGCCGTCTTATCGGCTTTTCGTTTGTCCAACAAACTTTTCTTCGCGGTTTCTTCCGGGGAACCCCGAAAATCTTCCTCGAAGTCGCTGGATCTCCTGTGGTCCACTGGCCATTTCAGCCGCGGAATCTCGTCTGTTTCTTTTCGAACTCGGGTAACCCCGCTTCCTTCTCGCGTTCCTTCCTCTGCTTGTATCATTGTCTTTTCGATCTGCTGCTCATCTTGTTGATGTGGACTGACATTAATCAGCACGTTCGGCCGAACCATTTGGTTCAGAAGTTTAAGGACTCTGAGCGGAGTACGGTGACCGAGAACGGGAACGCTTCCAATTTGAATCTGGAATGCATTTATAGAAAATCTTTTTAAAAACCTGTTTTAATCCACCTAGAGGTGCAATTGTACCTTTCTCATTTCTCCAAACTATGATTTAAGAGCTGGTTCGTACAATATAACATTATGGAAATGGCTTTCATTCTTATTACACTTGGTAAGTATATATAAGAGCACCTTTTTGCATTCATCGCGGTATCGGTTTGAATCGGAGTTTTCTATGTGATCGCACTCCACAACCCGTAACTCCGGAGCTGGAAGTTGGATGGAGATGGAATTTAATATCAGTTTCCAGGGACGCAACATCTTTCATTTGAGACTAAGTTGACCAAATCGGTCTAGCCATTTTCGAGAAACCAATATAACCGTTATTCTGAATTTGGATGCTTCCGGATCCGTCGATGGTGGCCAGTGTGGCCAAAGAGACTTTGAATGACTGTTTTTTTTCATGAAACGTTTATTTGACACGGCATTTGCAAAAGCTTTTTTACGCCAGGTTTTTTTTACATAACATGTTACAAAAGTTCTTAAGACTATCACGTTATAATAAAAATTCACTTTCTAATGCTAACACTGAGGATAATCATCATTTTGAATATTTATTTTATACTCTATTTTCTTGAATTTCATTGTAAACCTATTGATAGTTTTTCTGTAATCTTTGTTTATTTTTTTCTTTATTTATATCGTTTTATCTAACTTAACTAACTGCAAAGAAATCTAAATTGTTTGTGGGTAGCAAGGGAAAAAAACTAGAAACGTTGTGGGGATAATTATATTTGAATATTTATTGTTTTCAGGAAATGATAAATATGGCCCATGTATGTAAGATCTCGTAAAGCGAGGATATCACGAACAGGAACATAGGGTGGTTTTCTTCTGGCTCGTAAGGAGTCTATTAATTGGGATCTGGCTTCACGATATTCAGTGCAAGACCAAACAACATGTTCAATGTCTTCGTAACCCTCTCCGCAAGCACATTGATTATCTTCTGCGATCCCAATACGGCGGAGATGCGCATTCAACGTATAATGGTTGGACATGAGCCTAGACATCACACGAATGAAGTTTCGACTTACATCCAACCCTTTGAACCATGCCTTCGTTGATACTTTAGCGATAATTGAGTGCAACCACCGTCCCAGATCTCCATTGTCCCATGATGTTTGCCAACTAGTAAGCGTCCTCTGACGAGAAGCGCTATAAAATTCATTGAAGGCAATAGGTCTTTCATAGATGTCACCGTCCAGCGCTATTTTGGCTAAATTATCCGCTCTCTCATTACCCGGTATGGAGCAATGAGCGGGAATCCACACTAAGGTAATTTGATAAGATTTATTTGTTAATTTAGTTAAGTATTCTCGTATCTTCTTCAAAAAGAACGGAGTGTGATTATCAAGCTTTAAAGAGCGTAGTGCCTTAATTGCGCTGAGGCTATCTGTGAGGATGAAATAATGGCTCGGAAGTAAAGTATCAATGATTTCCAGACTATAGTGAACTGCTGCTAGTTCGGCTGTGTAAACAGAGGCAGGTTCTGCAAGCTTGAAAGAAATCGAGGTGTTATTGTTGAAAATACCGAAGCCAGTGGCCTCATTGATTCGTGACCCATCAGTGTAGAACATTTTATGGCAGTCAATGTGTTGGTATTTACTTATGAATATTTTAGGGATCTCCAGAGAGCGCAGGTGATCCGGGATTCCACGAATTTCCTCTTGCATGGACGTGTCGAAAAATAAAGTGGAATCGGGAGTATCTAGTTATTTAGAAGGCGTTATTTCTTGTGACATGTGATTGAAATACACTGTCATGAATCTGGTTTGGGATTGAAGCTCGACAAGTCTTTCAAAATTTTCAATTACCAGTGGATTCATAACCTCACATCGTATAAGTAAACGAGACGAGAGATCCCAGAATCGATCTTTTAAGGGAAGAACTCCCGCTAGTACTTCAAGACTCATCGTATGCGTCGATTGCATGGAACCTAAGGCGATTCGTAAGCAACGATACTGTATTCGTTCCAATTTAATAATGTGAGTGTTTGCAGCTGAACGGAAACAGAAGCACCCATATTCCATTACTGAAAGTATCGTTGTTTGATACAATCTTATCACGTCACTTGGATGAGCACCCCACCAAGATCCAGTTATTGTTCGGAGAAAATTTATCCTTTGTTGGCACTTCTTTATTAGATACCTAATGTGGCCTCCCCATGTACCTTTAGAATCGAACCAAATTCCGAGATATTTAAAGGTCATGACTTGGGCTATCGTTCTACCAACCAACTGAAGCTGAAGCTGAGCTGGATCACGCTTCCTTGAAAAAACAACCAACTCTGTTTTCTCCGTAGAGAAATCGATGCCTAGCTTCAAAGCCCAACATGATAAATTATCCAAACTATCTTGCAGTGGTTGTTGTAAATTTATGGCTTTTGGTCCTGTAACAGAAACCACGCCATCATCTGCAAGTTGCCTTAGAGTGCATGGGCTGACAATACAATTATCAATGTCATTCACGTAAAAATTGTAGAGAAAAGGGCTTAAACAAGAACCTTGTGGGAGGCCCATGTAACTTATTCTGAATGTTGCCAAATCGCCATATGAAAAATGCATGTGCGTTTCTGACAATAAATTGTATAAATAATTATTTAATATTGGTGAAAGACCACATTGATGTAGTTTCTCTGAGAGAACATCAATGGAAACAGAGTCGAATGCTCCTTTTATGTCTAAAAACACAGACGCCATTTGTTCTTTTTTTGCGTAAGCTAGTTGGATTTCTGACGAAAGTAGCGCCAGACAATCACTCGTTCCCTTTCCCCTCCGAAAACCAAACTGGGTATCTGATAGCAAGCCGTTCGCCTCAACCCAATTGTCGAGACGTCGTAGGATAATTTTTTCCAACAATTTCCTGATGCAGGATAGCATTGCAATCGGTCGATACGAGTTATGGTCGGAGGCTGGTTTTCCCGGTTTTGGAATAGCGATAACTCTCACTTGTCTCCAGTCGTGCGGGACAATGTTCTGCTCAAGAAGCTTATTGAATAAATTCAACAAGCGTCTTTTTGCTAGGTCAGGCAGATTCTTCACCAAGTTGAATTTAATTCTGTCTGGACCCGGAGCATTATTGTTGCATGAGAGGAGTGCAATTGAAAATTCCATCATTGTCAAAGGCGAATCTATGAAATCGTTACTTGTGGGAGCATCGCGAATGATTTTCTGCGCAGGAGCAGAATCTGGACAAACTTTCTTGGCAAAATTAAATATCCAGCGATTCGAAAAATCTTCGCTTTCATTAGTTACGTTTCGATTTCCTCATTCTTCTGGCTGTGTTCCAAAGAGTACTCATTGATGTTTCTCTTGACAAGCCATCAACGAAGCGTCTCCAATAACTAGACTTTTTGGCACGACCGAGACTGTCAAATTTGTTTTGCAAAATCGAATAATTTTCAAAGTTCGCACGTGTACACTCTTTCCGTTTCATAATTTCTTTGTAAGCAACTTGTTTAGCTTCATATGCATCCGAGCACTCTTTGTCCCACCAGGGATTAGGAGGCCGGCTATTCGTTGTCATGCCAGGATTGCATTTCGTTTGGGTTTGTTCTGCTGCTTCAATAATCAAACCCGCTAGAAATTCATATTCTTCGGTAGGTGGTAGCTCTTCCGTCGAAACAAGAGAAGTGGAAATTAAAGATTGGTATTTTTTTTCCAATCAATATTTCGTGTCAAGTCATAAGGGACATTGATTGAATTCGTGAGGCCTAATTCATTGTTAATTGAATTAACGACTGGCAAATGATCGCTACCGTGAGGATCAGGTACAACCTTCCACGTGCAATCTAACCGAAGTGATGTCGAGCATAGAGATAGATCTAATACACTTGGTCGTGCGGGTGGTCTGGGGATGCGTGTTATTTCGCCTGTATTTAAAACTGTCATATTGAGCTCGTCACAAACATTGTATATCAAAGAGGATCGATTATCATTGAAGAGGGAACCCCACAATACTCCGTGCGAGTTGAAGTCTCCCAGTATCAGCCGCGGAGCAGCCATGGATTCCACTACCTCGAAAATCTGACGTTGTCCAATTTGAGCTTTGGGAGGTATATATATATATATATATATATATATATATATATATATATATATATATATATATATATATATATATATATATATATATATATATATATATATATATATATATATACATATATATATATATACATATATATATATATATATATATATATATATATATATATATATATATATATATATATATATATATATATATATATATATATATATATATATATATATATATATATATATATATATATATATATATATATATATATATATATAATATATATATATATATATATATATATATATATATATATATATATATATATATATATATATATATATATATATATATATATATATATATATATATATATATATATATATATATATATATATATATATATATATATATATATATATATATATATATATATATATATATATATATATATATATATATATATATATATATATATATATATATATAGAAGCGATAGACATGTCTTTGCCTTTAATGTTCGTTTGGACAGCTACAGCCTCAATGCCCGCAAACAACGGGATGTTAATTCTATAGAAAGAATAGCACTTTTTAATTCCTAGAAGCACTCCTCCATACGGGGTGTCTCGGTCTAGGCGAATAATGTTGAAATCATTCAAGTTGAAATTAATGTTTGAGGTAAGCCATGTTTCACATAAAGCAAAAGCATCGTATTTCAAATTATGCAGCAAAATTTTTAAGAAGTCAATTTTAGGTATGATACTTCTGCTATTCCACTGTAGAACAGTGATGGAATCTTTCATTGGAGGAGGTGAATTATCCATTGAAAGATACAATCGCTGCAAGGATGGGCCATTGAGCAATCAGCTGCTCTAAAAATTGTTGGGAGGAACGCTGAAAGTATACTTTTTAGTGGTTCAGAAATATTGAATGCTGTGAAAATCCAATCAACAATTTCAGAAAATTTCAATAAACCTATCCCCGGTTGAGGCTCGGAGGAAGTTGAAGTTTTATTATTTCCAGTAATGGTGTTCTGTTTGGATTGTATATTACCAAAACCGGGAGGGACTGGCTTCGGTATTGCATCGGAATTCTTTAGCTTTGGCCGCAATTTATTTGTTGGAGGAGAAA
This sequence comes from Topomyia yanbarensis, assembly GCF_030247195.1. Lineage (NCBI taxonomy): Eukaryota > Metazoa > Arthropoda > Insecta > Diptera > Culicidae > Topomyia > Topomyia yanbarensis. The sequence continues at coordinate 245,748,453 of NC_080672.1, forward strand.
TTTTAAGGCCCTTGCTTGGCAGTTTGGGAAAAGAGGATCGTTTTCTTTTCCTGGATCCTCTAGGTAAAACAAATGATGTACCTTCGGACGCTTCGTCAGAGTCAGACTCTTTTGGCAATAGAATAGCGTATCTGTTTTCTGGGACCGTGGGTTCAGGAGTAGAATTTTTCAGTATTTCTGCATAAGAGCGCTTAGACCTCTTCTTCAAGGATCGTTTAATTTTCTCCTCCCGCAATTTATATATGGGACATGCAAGGAGCTCGTGTGAAGTTTCTCCGCAATGTAAACATTTTTCTAGGTTTTTATTGAATGTATCCTCTTGATGAGCCCCCCCCCCCCACATTTGCCACACCGTACCTTATTGGAACAGTAAGTAGCTGTGTGGCCAAGCTGTTTACAATTGAGGCAATTCATCACACGAGGGATGAAAAGGCGAACGGGGAGCCGAATTTTATTAATAAGAACATGGCTAGGCAAAGCAGACCCAGCGAAAGTTACACGAAATGAATAGGATGGTCGGTAAACTTTTTTCTCTTCTTCAATTGATACTGAGTACAACTGCTTAACATCGAGTATTTTTACTTTATTAAGCAGGGTGTTCTTGAAACAACCAACACCATGCTTAAGTATATCCTCGGCAGTGAGGCTGGGTTCGGAGATGACTCCATCGCATTCTATATCGCGCGAAAGTATATAAACTTTATATTCACGCGTGAAGAGTTCACAGGCTACTATCTCGTTAGCTTGTCTAATGTTATCAATGCTAACTCGAAGTTTGTCTTTATTTACTTTCACGATCTCTGTTACAGCAGAAAATCGTGAAGTCAGATCCCGTGCAATTTGGACAAGGTTTAATGGCTTTCCTTTCCGCCTGAAGAAAACTTGCCAAGGTCCAGAAGACCCTTGGGGGTACAATTTTAATCTAAGGGGAGTTGAGGGAGGGGGATCTTGAATGACTGTTGGTGACCTAGATCTACAAATTCAACAGTTGTGTTTACATTTTGGAAAAAAAATTCAACTTTTTACATTCATCGCAGAATTCGTTAGAATCTGGATTTGCTGCGTGATCGTACGTATCACCCTGGAATTCAGGAACCAGAACTCGGATCCACACAAAATTCAACAGCAGCTGATTGACCTTTCTTTTAAAATCAAGTTTGTCAAAATTGGTTCAGAAAATTCCGAGAAACCGATGTGGACAAATCAACAAATTTTGTTTTGTAACCATACTCTTCAACTCGTAATCCGTAACAAGATGTCGGTTGAAAATGAAATTCAATACCAACCTATGGGAATATTATACCTTCATTTGAATCTTAGTTTGTAAAAATCGGTTCAGCCATCTCCGAGAAACCGATGTGGACATTTTGTTAACAAATCCGCACATACACACATACATACATATATACTCACATACAAACACACATACATACACACAGATATTTTGCGATCTCGGCGAACTGAGTCGAATGTTATATGAGACTCGGCCCTCCGGGCCTCGGTTAGAAAGTCGGTTTTTGGAGCAATTGCATAACCTTTCTATATGAGAAAGGCAAAAAAATAATATTTAAATAGCTGAATCAGCATGAGTTCAATGTTATCTTCATGTGATTATATTTTGAAATGTTGGTGGAATGGGTTTGAAAGTGGAGGGAATGGGGGGTTATTAGTAGAGTGGGAGTGGAGGATGCGTCAGAAATCCTTCATCTTATTTCGGCATACGGGGTGGATGAAGGAAATGCGGGCGTGAGGGTGGTCCAAGGGGAGGTGAGTGATGAAGGAGTGAGGTGTAAGGACAAGGCGGGGGAATGGGGCAGCGACGCAATACTCAACTGCATATTTTGCCATCCATTTGAGACTTGGTTTGAGAAAATCGGTTCAGTCATCACCGAAGAACCGATGTGACTTTAATTGTGGAATATGCCCGGAATTCCGGAATCATCGATAATGGACAATATATTCAAAGAATGTTTGATTGGCAATCAGTGATCTAGATCTGCGATTAGAAGTAATTTGGTGACCATTTCAATAGTTTTTAGCCTCTGAGGTGTTACGATTGTACCGGTTTATACGGGAAATTCCAGTGTATCCTTACTAACACCCCTGTAACTCCGGGAGCAAGAGTCAGAACCGAATGAAATTCAGCAGCAGTCAATGGTATTACTGTATCTTTCATTTGAAATCAAGTTTGTAAAAATCGGTAGAGAATTCGTTGGGGAATGGGTGTGATATTAGCTTAGGAACTTGGCGGGTTCCCCGGGGGCGTCATGAACCGTCATAGGTGGCCAATGTGGTCAAAGCTGCTTTAATTGATCATTAGTGATCCAGACCCGCGAACTAGAGTAATGTTACATCAATTTTAATGTTTTACATCATTTGAACATCATGGTGGTACCAGTTCATATGGGAATTTGCTGTGTGACCGCACTCTTCAACCCGTAACTCCGGAACCGGAAGTTGCATCAACTAAAAATTCAATAGCAGCTTATGGGAGCGTTATACCTCTCAGATGAAACTAAGTTTGCGAAAATCGGTTCAGCCATCTCTGAGAAAATTGTGTGAGTTTAAATGACACACACACATACACACAGACATTTGCCGATCTCGACGAACTGAATCGAATGGTGTATAGAGATCCGGCGTCCGATCTCTTGCATCCTCGAATCTACTATGCAAATTCCTTATTCTTTGTAAAACTTGACCTCTGCCCATTGCTGGGAGAGTTTTCATTATAAAAATATCTTCCTTATCCGAAAATGGTTTTGAATTGGTTGTAGCTATCTCCCAAGTTTCAACAATTTTCTCTGCTAAGGCAAGAGTCAGTTTATCTTCGCTAAGTAATTTTTTCTTATAAGCTCATTATCCCGTACACCAGCCACAATCCTGTCCAAAATGGCCAGGTCTTTGTGTTCACCGAAATCACAAAATTCTGCTTGCAGTCTGAGCGATAACGTATAATAATCTTTTAAAGATTCGTTCGGCTGCTGGTTACGGGTATTGAATCTGAGACGTTGAATCATATCTGATTCAGTTCTATCTAATCTAGCACTTAGCTTGGAAATTAATTCCTCATACGGAATATCGTCAAAATTTCCAGTAGGATACAATAATTTGAGCTGAGAAAAAATTACTGGCCCTCCCATCGCAATCAAATGGGCCTTTTTATCGCCAGCTTTATCAATTTTATTTACGACAAAGAAATATTTAAGCCATGCTGCCCAATCAGCAAAGGACGTACCAGTGCGATAGGGCTCAATGGTAGCGAAAACGTTCGCCATTTTATATTGTCAATAAAAAATCCTAATGTGGAATTAAAATTACAAATTTTCACACTAATGAAAAAATAAATTAATAGCAAAATAAACTCACCGCAGAAATCCTACAATTACCGTATTCACCGACAGATTATCGGTCTCCGGGTCCACCAAACGGCTGGAAAAGCTTCTTGTCCGCACGTTGAACGGCCAGCGAGTTCGCCGGAAATAAATCCTAATTGCGTAAAAAAACACAAAATAACACTAGAATATTTAAAACACAATTTTTTTCAGTGTCTGTTATAAATTAATAAAACAAATTAAAAAAAGCTTTTATTGAATCTTTTTAAATGAAAAATATCACCATAAAAAAACTGCTTCCAAGCCTTCCGACTCGTGTACTTCCAACGGGAACTGAAACGCCGCTACCGATTGGCCTCGTCGCCACTTATCGCGTCCGAGATTGGTGAAGTTTCCTGGTGGCCTCTTGATCTGACCAGGAAGGATTAATTCCGGAACCACTCACTCTGGAACTATCCTAAATTCAAACACTAAATATGATGGAGGGGAACTTTCTTTAATTTCATTTATTAAAAAATACCGAAGTGTATGGTTTGAATGTTGTAACAGACTGAGAGGCACTGCTCCCAGCTGCCAAAAGTTTTATTTACTTTTACTGTGGACTACACACTAAATGTGCGTAGCTCATATTTATAATAATACTGTTGTACTAAAAGTTGTACACAACAACTGGATCGATAGGGCAAATCAAGAAGGACTCACGATTAAAGATTAACGAAAAATTATCGTTTAATATGGCCAAAGTTAAACACCATCAGCCCGGGGACAACTTGACAGCTCCCATATATTGAACTCATAAGCAAATTTTGTGGTGATTTGGTGATGTCATGGCGGCTCGAATGGAACAAAATTTAAAAAAGGCGCATCCCATCTATTATTTTCTATATCTGTAAAAAGTGAACAATTTAAGCATTTTTTCACCAAATTTATTTCGCTGTTTAAATTAGAAACTGTCCATACCTTAACATAAACATAGATTCCATTTTGGATCTAAAAATCCAAGAAAAATAAATCGATTTTCAGAAATACAAGAAGATGGCTTTCAAAATCGAGCCGCGTCCACTTATATTGAAATTTCCGAAAATCTTCGGGATCGAACCAACATGAAATCCTCCAGTAGACGCCGTTCAATTAGTTTTCTGACGAGCTGGAGCTGAGTAATATGCGAAATGAATTCTGAAGGGATCCGTACCAAAACCATCGCAAAATCTTTTGGACAGAATTATTGCAAAAGTCGAACAAAACTCTGGCAAGAGTCGAACATAATTGTATATTCCTGGCAGCATACTTGCTAAAATCGGGCACTACCGGTTTGCTGCCAGAATTCTGGTAAAAGCGCACAAATTCTATCCAAAACCAATTTTGCTAACTGTGTAGAAAATCCTACATATTCCCAAACAAAATTCTAGAACTCTTGACGTTCTTAATTAATTTGAAACAAGATGTCATATGTTCACGAATTGTTAGGCTTGGTGATTTACTTTCATTGCCAAAATGATTTTTATTTATATTTCTCGGCAAAAAGCACAAATAATTTACCGATTACACACTTCACACAACAATAAAACCAAAAAAACGACTTCCAGTTAAATTTATAACAAGATTTATGTACCTTGCTGACAGTTTCCAATTAGGGATAAATTTATTCTCTAATAATTGTTTTCTTTATCCACATTTTGGAATACGCTTTTTCTAAATGTTGTTCTTGCTGCATCGACGGCGTTCATAACACACGTAACGAAAAACGCTTTTCTCTTGAAACTATTTCGTTTCGTTGTTCGTGGTACTCGTACGGAGAAGGCATACTAGCGCCACCATCAAATTAGTGGTACATATATGAAACAAGCACTATCTGTCAAGTTGTCCCCGGGCTGAACACCATCGAAATTTTATTCAAACGTGTTAGGATGAGGTAATTGGAATGGCGGGGTTTAAGAACCAATTGGGGCCGTTCGTAAACGTTTTTCGTTTTTTTTTTTTGAAATAGCAACAAACCGAAACGTTGTTTTTTGCGTATAATTAGATATATGTTTGATCAAAGAAAAACATTTTAGGAAAATGAGCAAATGACAGTTCTAAAGACGATCTCCGCCAGTCAGGAATTATCATCTGAGACATCACTAGGTAGCAGACATACATGAACTATTAAATGCATGAGCCATTATTAAAATTCCAAAAATGGTCAGAGTTAAGAATTAAAACTACTATGTCAACAAGAAAAATCTCAATTTTTAATGATAAGCCATATTTTTTTTTATTTTTTAATAATTCCGGCGGTTCAAGGAGTAGTGTAGTTAAACTTTTTCAACCAAGTGTTTACTCGAGTTAGCCAGTTTGAAATTTCTCGTGCAACCAGTTAGGCTGGATTGTTATGAACGATGAATTTTGGCCTTTACATTCATGCCTTCGGACGAATTTATGTCTTTTGTATTTTTATCGCTTTATCCTGAATATCTGATCCCGCGGGTGAATGGAGAACAGTGAGTCTAATTATGTTCGATGGAACTATCCAAGTCAGTCTTGGATATCACATACATTTGGAGCAACATCATATGTTGCTTCAAGCTCTCAACCCCTATTCGGCAGTTTTCTTGCTGCCACCCGCGTTACGGCTTGGTAAGGTATAAAAATTGGAAAGCTATTGATGCTTGCGGGACACCAGTAGCGAGATATCTCAGTGCCATTCCCAATCGAACTCCTGGACTTAAAGCCCTTATATTTTCCTTGGTAAGCTTTGGACGGACGAGTTTCAACAACTTCTGCGTGTAGAAGCCAAAAATAATTCATTTGTAGATTCATAATGACGGTACACACAATGTTGATTGTTTAAAGGCCAGTAGTAGTGGTGTGACATACCCTCATCGGGGGTACTTTAGGCCAAAAAAAAGATTTTACACTCAATAACTACGTTCAATCTATTTCTAATTTTATACCTTCTTAATGTTTTACGTGTGGTAGAAATACCTACAAACTTTTGGCTAATCAAGTTTACTTATATTGCTTGGATGTAATGACAATTACTTTTGTTGAAATCAGGTTCGCACTATTGGGGTGAAGTGCCTATTTTCACCATACTATGCAAGGTGCCTCACTAATTCGTTAATTTCTTTCCCTACAATCAATGCAATACGTAAAAATTGATATCAACAGCTTTGCTTCGTTGTTAAGAACCAATATAATAACACAAATGCACTGAAACCAGTGAAATTCTCTTGTTTGAGCGCAACGAAAATTCGAATCGAGTGCCCCTATTGTTGCGCTACCATTTGACTCAATGCGTTGAACAAAGATGAAAGACACTGCTCTAACCAACGACTTCAAATGGGTAGGATGATAATAGAAACATGGCGCAAATGGGCTCATCACACTAAATAAGCAGCAAACAACTGTTTTTGGGCTCTAGAGATATTCTTCGTTCAAAAATGCTTGATTTCTCAAAATACAACGCTTTGGTAAGGCCGGTTTTATTGAATTTGGGTCCGTCCTTCTGGATTTAAACACTGTGCTGACCATACATTTTCGGCAGCTGGGATACTTTTCTGTTGGGTATACACAAATTGTGCGGTTTTACCATAAATCGTAATGAAAGTTTGTCATTTTCAATTTTGGTTCATCATACATTTAAAGCGGTACCTCATTATATTCATCCTTCCAGAAAAAATCATGTTTCGAGCGATAAGTAGTCGAAAAACCCGCCACTTTTTTCGGATTTGCCATACTGAATTTCTGTACAGCAGTAGATATCAATGTTAGGTTTAAAAAGTTCCCAACATCTTTCCATATCAAAAATAATAAATTTGCGTCGCTTCAGATGGTATTTGTCTCGCAAAACTCATCGTTTTAAGTCTAAGTCCTCCATTTTGAATTTAAAACTGGCGACAGACATTAATTTTCATGCTATACACAGTTTTCTCAAGGACAAGGTCGCCATTTTGAATTTATTTTCGCTATTTTGGTTTTTGTATGGTGGTGTAATGGGGCGTTCACCTTTTCAGATGGAGTTCGCATTAGTTTTTTGAACTGCTAAAAAAATGTGTCACGAAATTGTAGTGTATTTCTCCCATATTTCCGATGATACCAACAAATCTCTGTATCTTCACTTCGTCGTGATCTGGGTTCTGATGCCTGACGTTTTAAGGCGACAAATTTCTGCTGACAAACTCGCAATTGGTTCTTGAAGATAGTTGACTTCGATTCCAGGTGGCACTGACGTGGAAGCAACACTGGACGTTGAAACCTCGAGGATCTTATCACCCATTTCCGCAAGTTTCTTAGACTTCCGTCACTTATCGGTAGAATTGGCTTCACTCTGTTCGGCATTAGTTGTAGCACCCAGTTCTTGCGTACGTGCTAAAAGATGTGTTGGGCGCATGTCCCCAAATCCCAAGTGTTTGAGAATGTTTCGAGCTTTTCTTGTGCTGAAATTTCGAAGCGAGATATGAATGTTTTAACTTTAACTTCATATTTCACGTTCTCGGGATTTTGGACCAAATCAAATTTATGGCAATTCATTGATTGATCAATTTTGCTAATTATATGGTAATATTTTGTATCGTTCCTAGGGTTGCCACCTCTGGAGAGGCTTTGACCCGGAGATTTTCACTGATCTAGGGGGTGGTGGATTTTGAGTGGAACGAGACAGAAATTGGAATCAAAGCGATTGCTAGGCATTTTAGAGCACTTTAATCGCTTTTTATTACTACGTTAAAGTAAAGCTGTAAATTTTTGACCTTTGAGAACGGTTTTATCGGTTTAATGTGGTGTAGTATTTCACTTCCCCGACTAAGTGCCAAGAATACAAAAGCACCAGCCACTCTCACTGTGGAGGTCGAACGAACATTGCTCTCCTCCACAACTAACAGGAGAAGGAAAGCAAAGGAGGCAGAGCTACGACATCACACTATGTGGTGTCGGTTATTCGTCACCAACAAATTTTAATTTCGCAACAAAGGGGCAAAACTCACCTCCCTAGCCCAGTTAAGGATCGCTGCTGGAGTAGCAACAAAACCGCAAGAACTCGTTTGATGTTGACCTAGTCAGTTGGATTAGAAAAAATCTGCCAGACCTTAGTGCAGCTGGTGATAAGCACCACTAAGAGTGAAATGATTTGGTAAAATTGCAGTAAAATAACTTTTTTACACAATTTTGAGCGACTTAGTGAAATGATTTGGTAAAATTGCAGTAAAATAACTTTTTTACACCATTTTGAGCGACTTAGTGAAATGCAACATTTCAATTGTAGCACATAGCGAAATATTACTTTCCTTAACCCTCCGGAAGTCGCGCATATGGCTTACCGAACGAGCAGCCGCTGGTCCCCTAAGCCGATTTCGCTAGATTTTCAGAGCAGCGTGCACTCAGTGCACTAGCGCGACTTCCGGAAGGTTAATTTGTAGTAAATTTTGTTTTTCATTTTCATTGCTTTGTGAAAGAAATTAGCAATATTTGGTGAACTCTTCGCCACCTTGAAACGAAGGGTTAGTCGGGAAAAATAAATCTGAACCAGAGTAATAGTTAATTTAAACTTTTTAAATATTTTGTAAAGAATCAATTAATTCCAAAAAAATTGAACCTATGCTTTTTCCCACCAAACCCGGAGAAATTGATGAAAAACCCGGAGACCCGGAGATCGCTCCCAAAAACCGGAGTCTCCGGGTCAAACCCGGAGGGGTGGCAACCCTAATCGTTCCTAATGATTCCAGCAAGCGCAAACTGTGCCTCTGCTTGGAAAAACAACATCATTGAGTCATTCTTCCAAAAATTAAGAAGCTTGACCGACACAGCGGCAGTCGTAACATTTGCCGGTACTGATCCATCTTTGTTGAAGCAATACAAAATGGTTGTAGGCGTCTTACGGTAAAATATGATTTTTCGTCGATTTTGTCGCGTTTTTCGCCGAAGTTTTAAACGTTTTCACTTTAAACCAGATTTTTGGGTTACCGATGTAGGGAATGTTCTATCACTTTGAATAAACACGCTATTAAAGTAGAGATTTCTGTGGGACATTTATTTGTGACATACTGTTTATTCACTACTTTTTATACGGTAGTGTGTGTGCTTTCATCAAATGAACAGGGGCAAACTAAGGGTTCGAGAACCACTACATGCTAAATAAATCTGTTGTAATACAAGTTTACGTAGCTTTCCCAAATCATCAAATCCTAAAATCACAGAAGTTTCATTTTGAACATGTATTCAGCATATTTTTCCTACTCTATTTTTGCTTCTCCTCACTACCGCTCTCACGAGCACCTCTGTCAGAGCTGTCATTGTGTCAGTCTTCCTGCAGTTGCACCTCCGTCTCAATGCTCAGTGGCTCCTATACTGCACTTCGTAGGCGTTCCCGCGTAGTTCGTACACATACTGTGCCGGATCGCGAGTCCTTCGTTCAAGCACCCCGATCCGCTCAGTCGTAGCGTATCCCGGTCGCAGCCTTTTCACCACCTTTCGGTCCAATCACAACGCCGTCTGATCGTCCACTCGTCGAATTTGAAAGGTTCGTCTGTTCCTAGCTCGCTTAGGAAAACCGATTGGAAGATCACTGCTACCGCAACAAAACTTTCCGCCACCGGAACCAAATCTGTCAACCAATTGCCGCTGCCGGAACGAAAACTTTCTGCTACGGCAACGAAATTCCGCTATCGTAACGAAACTTTCTGCTTCCGTAAAAAAACCCTACGGAGATACCGTACTATAGCATCCGGAAAATGTATGTTTTAAAATTATACTCACTTCCTTGAGGAAAATTTCTTCCGATTGAGCCTGTCTGCGGATGTTTGATTGTGGTCCCCACTAGTTCCTGTTCTGGTTCTATTCTTGCTCTGACGGCGTGCCGTTTGCGGAGTATCCACGTGGTTTTTTTGATTTTGCTCCACCGTGCGTGCCGATTTACTGTGTGGCATGAAAGTTCGAAGGTGTAAGCTGGTTTCTATATTTGTTGGTCTTGTTTACCTTGCGGTGGCCGGTTTACTGCTAGCGAATTGCTTTTATCTTTCCTGGCGGTGAATGGGCTCGACTGTTTTGGACCGAATTCGGCGCTTTTGTGTGCGCAGTCAATCAGTGAATGGTACACTCCATTTCTTGTTTCGCAGTTTTTATTAATGATTTTTGCCTTTCTCATATAAAGAAAGGCTATGCAATCACTGTAAAAATCGACTTTTTAACCTAGGCCCGGAGGTGCCATACACCATTCGATTCAGTTCGTCGAGATCGGCAAATGTCTGTGTGTGTATGTGTGTGTGTGTGTCATTTAAACTCACACAATTTTCTCAGAGATGGCTGAACCGGTTTCCGCAAACTTAGTTTCATCTGAAAGGTATAACGCTCCCATAAGCTGCTATTGAATTTTTAGTTGATCCGACCTCCGGTTCCGGAGTTACGGGTTGAAGAGTGCGGTCACACAGCAAATTCCCATACAAACTGGTACCACCATGATGTTCAAATGATGTAAAACATATTAAAATTGATGTAACATTACTCTAGTTTGCGGGTCTAGATCACTAATGATCAATCAAAGCAGCTTTGACCACATTGGCCACCTATGACGGTTCATGACGCCCCCGGGGAACCCGCCAAGTTCCTAAGCTAATATCACACCCATTCCCCAACGAATTCTCTACCGATTTTTACAAACTTGATTTCAAATGAAAGATACAGTAATACCATTGACTGCTGCTGAATTTCATTCGGTTCTGACTCTTGCTTCCGGAGTTACAGGGGTGTTAGTAAGGATACACTGGAATTTCCCATATAAATCGGTACAATCGTAATACCTCAGAGGCTAAAAACTATTGAAATGGTCACCAAATTACTTCTAATCGCAGATCTAGATCACTGATTGCCAATCAAACATTCTTTGAATATATTGTCCACTATCGACGATTCCGGAAGTCCGGAATTCCGGGCATATTCCACAATTAAAGTCACATCGGTTCTTCGGTGATGACTGAAGCGATTTTCTCAAACCAAGTCTCAAATGGAAGGCAAAATATGCAGCTGAGTGTTGCATCGCCGCCCCTCCGCCACCCCCCCCCCCCCACCGCCTTGCCCGGACACATCCCTCCTTCATCACTCCCCTCCCCTTGGACCACCCTCACGCCCGCATTTCCTTCATCCACCCCGTATACCGAAATAAGATGAAGGATTTCTGACGCATCCTCCACTCCCACTCTACTAACCCCCATTCCCTCCACTTTCAAACCCATTCCACTAACATTTCAAAATATAATCACATGAAGATAACATTGAACTCATGCTGATTAAGCTAATTAAATGTTATTCTTTTGCCTTTCTCATATAGAAAGGTTATGCAATTGCTTCAAAAACCGACTTTCTAACCGAAGCTCGGAGGGCCGAGTCTCATATAACATTCGACTCAGTTCGCCGAGATCGCAAAATATCTGTGTGTATGTATGTGTGTATATATGTGTGTATGTATGTATGTATGTATGTATGTATGTATGTATGTATGTATGTATGTATGTATGTGTATGTGCGGATTTGTTAACAAAATGTCCACATCGGTTTCTCGGAGATGGCTGAACCGATTTTTGCAAACTAAGATTCAAATGAAAGGTATAATATTCCCATAGGTTGGTATTGAATTTCATTTTCAACCGACATCTTGTTCCGGATTACGAGTTGAAGAGTATGGTTACAAAACAAAATTTGTTGATTTGTCCACAACGGTTTCTCGGAATTTTCTGAACCGATTTTGACAAACTTGATTTTAAAAGAAAGGTCCATCAGCTAATGTTGAATTTTGTGTGGATCCGAGTTCTGGTTCCTGAATTACAGGGAGATACGTACGATCACGCAGCAAATCCCGATTCTAACGAATTCTGCGATGAATGTAAGAAGGTGAATTTTTTTCCAAAATGTAAACACAACTGTTGAATTTGTAGATCTAGGTCACCAACAGTCATTCAAAGTCTCTTTGGCCACACTGGCCATCATCGACGGATCCGGAAGCATCCAAATTCAGAATAACGGTTATATTGGTTTCTCGAAAATGGCTAGACCGATTTGGTCAACTTAGTCTCAACTAAAAGGTGTTGCGTCCCTGGAAACTGATTTTAAATTCCACCTCCATCCGACTTCCGGCTCCGGAGTTACGGGTTGTGGAGTGCGATCACATAGAAAACTCCGATTCAAACCGATACCGCGATGAATGCAAAAAGGTGCTCTTATATATACTTACCAAGTGTAATAAGAATGAAAGCCATTTCCATAATGTTATATTGTACGAACCAGCTATTAAATCATAGTTTGGAGAAATGAGAAAGGCACAATTGCACCTCTAGGTGGATTAAAACAGGTTTTTTATATAATATTTGATCATATTGTTTTGTTTGCATTACATTTCTAATTTAGTATATTGGGTGTTCAGTCACAAGTTGTGACTTTTCATCCCTATTGTTTATATGATTCGGTTAATTATTATTAAGATATAATATGCTTTCACAGTTAAGTGATTTTTGCAGTAGGCAGTTTTGAACTTGTCGTGTGAATAAGAAGCTAAACAAATCTTATAAACTAACTTATAAGCTATAAAGAGACCTAATCCTTGCAATTGGTGATTGCAACGATTTTTGTCAGAAGTTGCTTATAACACTGTTCGTCATAATTTCTAATGTTTTTATGTTTGCGAGTCTGTGCAACTCGTTTGTGCTAAACCAGGGAGGACGCTTCAAAATCATTTTCAGTATGTTATTCTGAATCCTTTAAAGCGTTTTCTTCCTAGTACCACAACAACTTGCCCAGATTGGCACTGCATATCGCATTGCCGGTCTAAATATTTGTTTATAAAATAATAGTTTGTTCTTTAGGCAGAGCCTAGAATTCCTGTTTATAAGAGGGTATGAATATTTTATATATTTGTTGCATTTTGTTTGGATTCCTTCAATATGATCCTTAAAAGTGAGCTTTTTATCGTAAATCAAATCCAAGTATTTAACTTCCCTCTCGCAGGTTGATGGGATTGACGGTATTGTAAACATCATCAAGCCACAATATATTCAATAGAGTTATCTAAGTATAAGGACCTTCGCTCTTTTTAGTTTTTATTTGCACCAATTTCTACTACTAGAGGTTAATTAGTTCTCATGTTAATAATCCACCAAACATTATGACTACTGAGGATTTGATTTATATAAGAAGCCCGCTTCAAGATGTTGATTACAATACACCTCGATAGTGGTGTGTCGAGGAGGCCGGGAGGGCTGATATGAGCCTTTTGTCTGTTCTATACCTTTCCTCTATTCACCAGCTCATAACCAACAATCAACCAGTAACAAATAGATAATTGAGAAAGGATGTGCTATGTGTGGTGATTGGCTATTCAAGTATTAGTAGTGTTTGAAGTACTAATGTATGTCTCATGTGATGATCATAACTTCAGCTGTATCTTGTACCTATCTAATCTATTACCTCTCTCATATATTGTCTTTTATTTCTTCTTTTCGAGTCCTATACTGCCATTCTACACCCGCCTTCAGCTGGGTCAACAACGATGGTGATAGTGAACGTCTTAACACTCACACATTCTCAAACGCGGTCTCAGTGGGAACCTACAAAAATGCCATCATGCACGCGATTACGAATCGGTCACGTCCGAAAGTCTATCCTTGATCCTAGAAGCCTAGGTCCATGCCTTCAGCTGGACCAATTAAGAAAATACGCCCATACCTATTAGACAACACGTCTCATGGCGACATGACCGGGAACCCTATCGATATAAACGATCCCACTCTCTGCCAGAATTCAAACCGCGCACTGAAAATTTAATATCAGACTCACGGTTCGCGCGACCATTCAAGAACACACGTTACAAAATCACGTCAGCGCACAAACGTTAGAGCCCCTCGCGATTTTCCAAGCAACCTACGAACTCGCAAACATGATTACACCCCGGTGATAAGGTGAAAATCTCAGCACTCATAAACTTACCAACACGATCTCAAGTGTCAACCTACAAACTCCCGCGCTCGCGCCATCATGAATCGGGATCGTCCGGAAGTATCTATCCTCGGTACAAACAATCTAGGTCCTTGTTAATTATTAAAAAAATAATAAAATTGAAAAATAACTACCATATCCACTAGACAAAACGTTCCATGGCGACATGACCGGAAACTCTAGTGATATGGGGTAACTCTCTCCCTGTCAGAATGTGATCCGTACACCGAAAACTAAAGATCAGAATGACGGTCCGCGAATATATAAATCGCCGCAGGGTTTCAAAATCGAATTTATACACGCGAAGTCACATACACGCGAGCACACGGGACAAACACGTCAACATACGAACGCTTAAGCCCTTCGCGATCATCTACGCACACCTATGCCCGCGATCGCGTAAACTTGATAACACTGCGGCAATTGTGTGAACGTTTTAGTACTTACGAAGTTACAAACGCGATCTCAAACGCCAACTCGCAAATGCGCGATCATGAATCGGTCACGTCCGGAAATCTTTAACCTTTATTCTAGCAATTTAGGTCCATACATTCAGTTGGACCAATCAAAAAAAAAATAAAGCTCATATCCACTAGACCACGCGTTCTACGACGACATGATTGGGATCTCTAATGATATGGAAGAACCCACTTCCTTCTGGAATCTGAACCGTACACAAAAAATTAAGTATCAGATTCACGGTCCGCGCGCGATCATTCTAGAACACACGCGAATATGCGAAAGGCACACGGTTATGAAATAGAATTTATGCACGCGAAGTTACACGTTAGCACACGCGATATACAAACGCACACGCGATCGAGCACATTAACGTACAAATATTCGAGCCCTTCGCGATGATACACGCGATTCCGAGTCCCTACGCCCGCACATGCCTGAACCGTACAAAGAATATCACATTCAGAATCACGGCCCGCTACAATTGGCCTATTGCAGTGTTTTATTGGGCGACATTGCCTGTCTCGTCTGCAAATTGTAGTATGTGATTCTGACGGGGAGCCCTTCCGAGAACCTAGCTCTACAGCTCCAGTAGGACAACTCTCGAAAAAAAAAAAAAAAATCAAATCCAAGTATTTAACTTGATCTGACCACGTTAAATTCAAACCATTAAATTTAATAATATGAGTATGATTTGGTTTAAGAGAAGAAGGTAACTGCATGTAGTAATGAGTTGGCTTATGCGGAAACACAATCAATTGTGTTTTTTGCCGCATTAGTGGAAATTTTTAATTTTTTCAGGTAATCATTGAAAATATTCAAGCTTCGTTGCAGTCGACTGCAGATAATACGAAGACTCCTACCAGATGCTAGTATCATCACAGAAAAGTGACTTTTTGCAGTCTGTGGGTAGATTTGGAAAATCAGATGTAAAAATATTGTATAGGATTGGTGCGACGCTTGACCCTTGAGGGACGCCTGCTTTAACGGGTAGCTTATTAGATTTACAATTCTGATAAGAAACCTGTATGATACGGTTAGTAAGATAATCTTTATTTAGAGACCATCCATAAATGACGTAGCATTATGTGGGGGAGGGGGGAGTTTTGTATTTTGTGATGATGTGTGACGACAGGGAGGTAGGGGGTCATGTCATGCTACGTAGCTTTTTTAAAGGGGAATAGGGGTTGACCTGATGTCACGACAATCTTACCCGCTTCATCTAACATCGTTTTTGATTTTTTTAAATTTTTTATGGGGACAACGAGGGGGGTGAGGGTTACGGTCAAGCTACGTAATTACTAGGGGGTATATAGAAGTTTGTGACGAAATGCTACGATGGGGGAGGGGGGTGTTAAAAATCACTCAAAAAATGCTACGTCATTTATGGATCATCCCTTATCTTTATTATGTAAATTGGAAAATTGAAATCCCACATTTTGGCAATTAATCCTTTGTGCCAAACACTGTCGAAAGCTTTTTCGATGTCTAGAAGAGCAACTCCAGTGGAATAGCCCTCTGAGATATTTGCATGATAAAGGCAGTTGCTTAGTTACTCTCACAAGTTCATGAGTAGTTGAATGTCCAATACGAAATCCAAACTGCTCGGGTAGAAAAATAGAATTCCCATTGACATGTGGCGTCATTCTAGTTAGGAATGATGATTTTTTCAAATAATTTACTAATAGAAGAGAGTAAACTAATTGGTCGATAGCTAGATGCTTCTGCTGGGTTTTTATCTGGCTTTAGAATACGAATAACCTTGGCATTTTTCCAACTTTCGGGAAAGTATGCTAATTCAAAACATTTGTTGAATATTTTTACCAAGTATCTCATGGTGATTTTGGGAAGGTCTTTAAGAAGAATGTTGAAAATTCCATCATAACCTGGAGCTTTCATATTTTTTAACTTTTTCATGATGGATTTGATCTCATCATAGTTTGGTTCAACAATCTCGTCTAGAGACAATACTTGATTTGAAACGTTTTCACATTTTTGTAAGATTTCTTTTTCAGTAGGACTCACAACATTGAGATTAAAACTATGTACTTACTCAACTGCTGAGTAAGTTGTCGAGCTTTTTCTTCGTTTGGTAAGAAGTATGTGGTAATTTTCCTTTAAAGCTGGATTGGTTTCTGAGGTTTCTTAAGAGCCTTAGAAAGATTCCAGAAACGTTTAGAATATGGATTGATTTGTTCAACCTCTTTCGCGAAATTTTCATTTCTTAAGAGTGTGAATCTATGCTCAATTTCTTTTTGTAGATCCTGATAGATACATTTCATAGCAGGATCACGAGAACGTTGATATTTACGACTTCGAACATTCTTCAAGCGAATCAGAAGTTGAAGATCGTCGTCAGTGGCGTAGTAGCGGGGGGGGGGGGGGTTTGGGGACGAAACCCCCCCCCCCCCCCCCCCGAAATATTTTGGAGAAATTTGAAAAATTGAATATGTTAAACAAAAATATGCCTAATATTTTAAATGAAATTCTCAAAGTTTCATTTGCAAAAGTTATCTTGGAAAAAAAATTTTTTGTAGTGGAAATTGACTGCAGACTCGACACCTACCTGTCGGCATGTTGTGGAGGCTAGCTCAACCGCCGAGGACTATAACGAGTAGATCGCGGCGAAGCGAGGAGCTGGGAGCTTAATGGTTCACGAAACGGATATCGGTACCAAGAGAAATTTCGCCACATTCTGTACTCCTTGACTGACGGCGAACATGGACTGGTGAGTGTGAGAGAAGTATCCCCATAGAGGCCACCAGGCGATTCGCTACCGCATCGGTCAATGGAACCCTGCTGCAGCACGAAGAAGGACGGGCGGCAAGCTAAAGTGGAAGACGATAGCCTTTAACGAAAACCTCTTTGTTGAGTTACTTCGGCGAACAACGGAATCAAGTACGTTGATACGGCTGACGGCTAACAAGAAGGATTGTGACGGCTTGTGACGTTACAATGTCACGAAAACTAGGGCCATGTAGTAGACGGCGTGCAGCTTACTGGTTAAATGAGTAACTCAGTATGCTATACGCTGCTTGTCTTAGATCCAGAAGGCGGGCTCAGAGCGCAAGATCGGAGAGTGAGAGAGGAGCGCAAGCGACGTATCTAGAAGGTAGGGACTCTTTAAAACAGGAGATCAAGCTTAGCAAGCCAATTGCCATAAGTAGCTGTGCTGAGAAATAAACGCCAGTCCCTGGGGGACGCGTACTGAGTCGTCATGACGAAGACGAGGGTCCGTCGACACCAGCTGAAATATGCCCGGTTAAGCTAAACATAATCGTTGAGGGTCTCTTCCCGAATCACGATTCAACTACCTGGTCACCGACGCCGTACGGCGAAGAAGAAGGAGGTAACACAGTCGAGTGGCAAGTGACTAACGACGAGCTCAAAGACGCGTCGATGTGACGATGTGACGAATCAAAGAAATCCCCCGGTCCGGATGGAATACCAACAGCGGCGCTGAAAGCTGCGATCCTGGCATATCCGGACATGTTCAGGATGCTACTGCTGAAGTCTTTAGACGATAGTAATCCCCGAAATGAGGAAGGTACAGAAACTGATGTTGCTGCCAAAGTCAGGGAAGTCACCGGGCCATCCAGCCTCGAATAGACCAATGCCGCAGCGTGGCATAAAAGAATGACCCAGATCCTGAAGAGCTGCTTCCCGAGTAGAGCACTGCTGTACCAGACGAACAAAAGGGCAGAAGGCAATGCGAGTCGCAGCGGGCGTTACTCAGGGCTCCATTCTCTGTCAAACACTTTGGAATGGGATGTAAGATGCACTGATAACATAAATTCGTGAATAAAATAAATCATGCAATGCACGAATTCATTCGTCGTTTTCTGCAACGAAGTATTTTCGTGCATTGTAAATAGTAATTTTCGTTCATTTCATGAACGAGAATGGCCGTATGGTGAACGAAAGCTTTCGTAAATTTTACACATTTAATGTACACTGCACGAATGATATCGTTGATAACGACATTATTTTTCGTGAATGAAATGAAATGTTTTGTTTATTTTAATAAACGTTTGTGTATATTACGAACGATTTCGTCGCACGAAATCTTTTCGTTTAGTTTAGAAAAGTTTTCGTATTTATTGGCCTCTTATTGTTTTCAGTCGATCTTTTAAGATCGATGTTTTTTTTTATTTAAAAAAATCGATCTGGCCAATTCGATTTTATTGTGATTCGAGGAAATGGCCGCTTGATGAACGAAAGTTTCGTTTATTTTAATAAACGTTTATGTATAATACAAACGAATTCGTTGGTCGCATTCGATCTTTTAGGATCGATGTTTGACAACACCGATATCGCTCTGGCAGAGAAAAACTCAAAATTATTCATACAAAATCAACGAGCAGTTCGCGACGGCTCAACTGATTCTGTACTGCTCCAGATTCTGAATCAACTGGAAGCGAAAGAGGCTCAGGAAATCTTCCTGCAACCGGCGGACACGGATACGACTACTAAATAGTCAGACAACAACAATTATCTGACGAACAGCAACAATGGCTCCATATTGCTCCTTTGACGTGGACGGTTTGACGAATGGTGCTCGTAAATATTATAAAGATATTCGTATATAACAGCGAACGACTCGTTTGCTGAATGAAGCTGTTTCGTAATAAGCTAACGAAAGTCATTTCGTGGTTTTCACGAAAAACTCGTAATAAAAAACAAAAGTGTTTCGATAGAACTACGAACGATTCATCATATGTACGAAAATCTCGTATATTTTATGGAAGTTGTTTGTACGAAATTAATTCCTAGAGATTTACGAATATATTCTATCAGTGTGGGGTCTTTACACTGCGGCTGCCCAGGAAAGTGAAAATCGTTGGTTTCGTGGACGATGTGTCAATAATGGTGAGACACTTGAAGAAATGGAGGTGTCGGTGACGGAGACAATAGATGCGATCGAGAGCTGGATGAACGGGTCAAGCTGCAAATAGCTCACCACAAGACGTTGTTGTTGGACAGCAACTGCAAAGGGGTTCAGCGGATACAGATCACCATCGAAGGGCATGTGATTGCATCGAAGCGTGCACTGAAGCAATTGGGAGTGATAATCGACGACTGATTGAGCTTAAACAACCACGTTGGTTACACATGCGAAATGTCGGGTCTTTATCTAGTGTTTAGTCATCGATACTGCTTGGGGTGTGGCGCTCAAATCCAAGTGAAACCGCGAAAAGCTAAACAGGACGCTTCGACTACTGGTCGTACGAGTTGCGATTGCGTACCGGAGGCAGTATGCCGTGATGCCGAGATGATCCCCATCTGCATTACCCTGACGGAGGATATCAACTGCTACAATCAATGAAATGTCAGAAACGTGAGGAATATGATGAGAATCGATTCGATGATGACGTAGCAGCAGGAATGGGATAATACGGAGAAAGGAAAGTGGACCTACTGGCTCATCCAAACCTGTCGACGTGGGTCAATAGAAAGCACGGAGAGATGACCTTCAACCTGAAACAGCTTCTACCGAGCCACGGCTGCTTAAGGAGTATCTTCATCGGTGTGGGTACGCAACGTCAACACTGTGCCTAGAGCGTCTTTGAGTGTCCGGGATTTCAAGTATTTGAATGTCCGAGGAGAGTCTTTGAATGTCCGAGGTTTGAAGTGACGTGCTA
Organism: Topomyia yanbarensis; assembly: GCF_030247195.1. Taxonomy (NCBI): domain Eukaryota; kingdom Metazoa; phylum Arthropoda; class Insecta; order Diptera; family Culicidae; genus Topomyia; species Topomyia yanbarensis. The sequence continues at coordinate 245,768,845 of NC_080672.1, forward strand.
CTTAAAATGGGAGAACCGGACATCAACCCGGATAATGTAGCCTACAGAATGACAATCGACGTAGAGACGTGGAACGCAGTAAACAGAGATATGATGTAGATCAGTGATTCTCAACCTGGGGTCCGCGGGCCCCAGGGGGCCGCGAAGTCATTGCTGGGAGTCCGCAAAGAAAAATATATTTTCCGAGTGCATATTGAAATTTCAAATCTTGTTTCCTAACAAATTGAAAATAACATATTGATAGCATACAAAATTGATGTTTATCTGTGGGGGTCCGCAGGACCCAGTGTGATATCTAAGGGGTCCGTGGTACGAAAAAGGTTGAGAACCGATGATGGCATGACCGTCTTATAGCGAAATAGACATCGAACAACGATTTCGGGAGAGCAATCACCGCCAGGGAACTCTCCGAAGGTATAAGCTAGATCCACCGCCGAGGACTAGTCGAGTAGACCGCAACAGAGCAGCGAGTATGAGCCGTCGAAACGCCAGCGAACCGGACGTCACGCTCCATGCGAATTCGCCGGACAGACCACGGCTCCCCAGAATCGATATTGGGAAAACTTTTTTCGCCAGGGAACTTTCCGTTAGCGTAAGCTAGATTCACCGCTGGGGACTAGACGGATTAGACATCAATGAGACACCACTAGTCGCGGGTCATCGGCGCACCAGTGCACCGGATACCCAGCTTCACCAGAATCGCCGAACTGACCTCGGCACCTAGCTGATTGGCTTGATCTCGGGAGAACTTCTCTCGCCGGGGAATTCTCTGTTGGAGTAGGCCAGGTCCATCGTCGGGGACTAGACCGAATTGTTCGCGAACAAGTCGAGGACTGAATGGACCATCAAGGAAGTAGTGTTAAATGGCCCAAGAAGAGAACTAAATGGCTTAAAGGAGTTGCGGTGCTAAATAGCACCGGTTACGGAGCCAAAGGGCTCAAGAAGTTGTAGTACTGAAACCAAATAAGAATCGGTATCGGGAGAACTTCTTTCGTCTGGGACCTCTCCTTTAGCTTACAGTCATATTCACCGCCGGGAACGAGACCGCGTAGACCGCTACGATACACCACCAGCAAACCGGATGCCCCACTCTACCGGAATCGCCGAACTGACCGTAGCACCTGGCTGGTTGGCTCAAACTTCTCTCGCCGGGGAACTTTTCGTCGGAGTAGGCTAGATCTATCGTCGGGGACTAGACCGAGTAGTTCGGTCCAGTCCCCGGCGTTCCAGTCGGAAGCTCAACGAGGAAGTGGTACTGAATGGCACAAGGGAACTGAAGGGCTCAGTAAATTAGACAGTCTGAAGTTTGCCGCCCAGATTGTCCTCGTAGGGGAAGAGCATTTATTCTATACCAACAGCTAGCTTTCCTACCTTGACTACCCAAACCTGTTCCCTGAGTTGTTGGTTTTTGAACATTTTTTCCTGCTCAGAATGTTTTTGAACATTTTTTCATATATATACAAAAAAAAAATTTCATATCCCCCCCCGAAAAATTTTCTTACTACGCCACTGATCGTCGTCAATAATAGTAGTATTAAATTTTATCTGTGTTGTTGGTACCAAGGCTAGAAGAAGTCATTTCAAATCACATTTTATTGCGAAAGTTCGCGAAAAACAACACGAAAGCCCCGGTGCAAGCTTAACTACGGATGTTTTGCATAGAATCGGGCGAGAGAAGATCAAAAACGTTCGTGGTGCTGAGCGTGCCTGTTAAATGACGATTCAGACGATACATCAGCTTCCGTCAACGGAACGTCACCGTTCCGTCAGGATAAGTTAAATGCGCTTTTCTTGTGCCCGTTCACACGTGCCGTACGTCAAAACGTTGCGTATTGTTGATGTTGTGTGTTTATTCCTCCATCTAACTGCATGTAACTAATCTTGACGTTCCGTATTGGTGACGTAAGCCTGATGTATCGTGTAAATCGTACTTAAACGTTCGTGAACGTTCGTTTATTCGGCTTGGTGCCGTAGTTTGGTTTGGTTCGCTAACAGTTGCAAATGCATGTGAATGGCCCGTGTGTCTAACTTTCACCATCTATTGCGTTGGAACAAATGTCATAGCTGCGGTTCAACATGAATGTAGTGTACGACATTCATGGCTTATACTTGCAAGATTGGAATATGCGTCAGCTCTTTTTTTGCTTGCTATAGGAAAAGCCTGCAAGTAAAATATTAGCGGTCACATAGTATCGTTGAAGGGGAAATTGTTGGCCGTTGAAAATCAATAGTTTTGTACATTTTTCAACTTTTTAGTAATGAGTTTTATAATGAAGGGGAAATCGTTGGCTATTGAAAATTAATAGTTTTGTGCATTTACAGTGCGCAAGCAGGTCCGCTGATGCGTCAAAACGGAAATGTTTTCAACTTTCTCTTCTTCTTTTTTCTGGCTGCTCTGTTCAAATGTCAGAGCATTAGTGATAGCACAGAAGCATAGCTATAACGCCATCGATTATTGTTTATAGTCAATTGACTTTTTTGCTGGGTGTTATGCTGTCAAGTTCGTTTTGTTTTAGTGGTTTTGATCCATTGAAGTCGTGTCGTACCTCTTGTTGATTTTTAAATAAAACTTTTGATTTCTTTCAAGAAGGCGACTACATTGCGGAGAAGAAATGTGTCGTTTTGTTTCCATACTTGGTAAATGTTGCAGTAGCGAGTTTGTTTCTCGTCACGGCATATTTTACACAGAAGAAAACTATATGTTCGGCGATTTCACAGATGCAATCGTCAACCAGTTTTATTTTATATAGCCAGAAGCGTGAAAAGTCGTGCCCTGAGAGGAGCCGTTTGAGAGTGCGAACTTCTTTGTTATCGAAATTTAGTTTAGAGTGCCAGGGTTTGTTAGGGATCGTGTTTTGTATCCCGAAGTATTTGCGACCTTTGCCTAATTCAGACGTGTATTCCAGGTACCATTGTTGGGCGCGTTCCTCGCAGAGTCGATCGAAGAATGCAATCGCATCGTGCAGTTGTATCTTGTTCAAGCAAATGTTGTCTCCGTGCAGTGCTGGTTTGGTTAGTTGATCAGCTATCTCGTTACCAGGTACTCCTGCATGCCCTGGTATCCATTGTATTGATGTCTTCGTGATGGCGGCCATTTTCAGAAGTTTGTCGATAACGTTGTCCCTTACGTTCTTGTTTATCTGGTTCCGGCTGTATTCAGAACCAGATCTGGAATCGGTCATTATTACCGCGTTGGTTATGCTGTTGCGATTGATGTACTGTAATGCCACAAAGATTGCTTCGATTTCAGCCGACATGATACAGACAGAGTTCGTCAGTTTCAGGCTTAGTTTTAGTTTGCCTAGCTCGTAATAGATACCTATACCACACTCTTGTTGATCACTAGAAGCGTCTGTGTATATAATTTGGCGGCCTTGGTATTTCCCGTGTGTCAGCGATAATGACAGTTGTTTTAGCACCCTTACATTAGTCTGCTTTTTTGGCCACAGTTCCTCATTTAGTATTGTTACTACGTCCACGCTTCCGCACCTGCTTTCCCACTACTTTCAGACGTCTGAATTGGAGAGGGGATGAGCAGCTATGGATTGAAGTGTGTTCTTGGGTGTTGTCTTGGTGCAACCTGTTATTTTTCGTAGACATGCATTATTGATAGTGTCGATCTTCGCCAGGTTTAACTTGCAGGCAGAGCTGTATACGCTAGCGCCGTATTCGATCAATCTCCGAAAAAGGCATTATATGCCATGTTGAGGGTTGTGGGGTGGCTACCGTATTTGGTACCGTTGATAACTTTGAGAATGTTTAAGCGTTCTGTTGCCTTCTGGGTGAGCTCTCGTATATGCGCGTCAAATCTAAGCGATCTGTCGATTATTAGTCCTAGGTAGGGTTGCCACCTCTGGAGAGGCTTTGACCCGGAGATTTTCACTGATCTAGGGGGTGGTGGAACGAGACAGAAATTGGAATCAAAGCGATTGCTAGGCATTTTAGAGCACTTTAATCGCTTTTTATTACTACGTTAAAGTAAAGCTGTAAATTTTTGACGTTTGAGAACGGTTTTATCGGTTTAATGTGGTGTAGTATTTCACTTCCCCGACTAAGTGCCAAGAATACAAAAGCACCAGCCACTCTCACTGTGGAGGTCGAACGAACATTGCTCTCCTCCACAACTAACAGGAGAAGGAAAGCAAAGGAGGCAGAGAGTAGCAACAAAACCGCAAGAACTCGTTTGATGTTGACCTAGTCAGTTGGATTAGAAAAAATCTGCCAGACCTTAGTGCAGCTGGTGATAAGCACCACTAAGAGTGAAATGATTTGGTAAAATTGCAGTAAAATAACTTTTTTACACAATTTTGAGCGACTTTGTGAAATGATTTGGTAAAATTGCAGTAAAATAACTTTTTTACACCATTTTGAGCGACTTAGTGAAATGCAACATTTCAATTGTAGCACATAGCGAAATATTACTTTCCTTAACCCTCCGGAAGTCGCGCATATGGCTTACCGAACGAGCAGCCGCTGGTCCCCTAAGACGATTTCGCTAGATTTTCAGAGCAGCGTGCACTCAATGCACTAGCGCGATTTCCGGAAGGTTAATTTGTAGTATATTTTGTTTTTCATTTTCATTGCTTTGTGAAAGAAATTAGCAATATTTGGTGAACTCTTCGCCACCTTGAAACGAAGGGAACCAGAGTAATAGTTAATTTAAACTTTTTAAATATTTTGTAAAGAATCAATTAATTCCAAAAAATTGAACCTATGCTTTTTCCCACCAAACCCGGAGAAATTGATGAAAAACCCGGAGACCCGGAGATCGCTCCCGAAAACCGGAGTCTCCGGGTCAAACCCGGAGGGGTGGCAACCCTAGTCCTAGGTATTTGTGTGAGTCGACTGTTTCAATGGTTTCCCCTCCAATTTTTATTTCCAGTGCCCTTGGTGTGTTTAGAAATAGTATACCTTTGGGCTTCTGCGCTTTGGTGGTGAAGTTTAGCTCTGCAGCAGTTTCGACGAAGAGTTTCATGTATCGATTGCCTCGTTCGTTGATTTCTTCTGTGTTTTTTCCTTCGATCATGACCGCAAAGTCGTCCGCGTACTGTACGAGGGTTTGACGTGAAGAGTGTGGAGTTTTGCTGTGTAAATATTGAAAAGAGTAGGTGATAGTATGTCGCCCTGTGGGAGTCCGTTACTGACGTAGCGCGTAAATGTATTTTTCTGTCCGCCAGAAACGCAAGCACCCAGCTCGGGAATTCTGGTGGAAGTCCAAGCGATAGCATGATTTTCTCCAGTTCGTCCAATTTGATTGCATTAAAGGCATTGGGTAGATCAATAAAGATGCTAGCTGCGGTCTTATTTTCACGTTTTGTGACGGACAACTTGTTTGTTACGTATTCCAAGCAGCTGATGGTTGATAGTCCTCTTCTAAAGCCAAATGATAAGGTAGAATATCCATGGTCGCCAGGTGAAGTTGTATTCGGTTCAGCACCGCCGCATTCAGCATTTTCATCCCGCAGTTCAGCATAGAGATAGGTCGGGTCCCTTCGACAGTTTCCGGACTTTTTCCCGGCTTTGGGATTGCTATCACCTTGATAGATTTCAGATCCTCAGGGATGACGTGAGCTCGCCAAATCAGGTTCAAGTCTTTGATGATAGATTCCTTTACTTCAGTGTTTAAGAGTTTCAGCGAGGTGTACGAGATCCCGTTTGGACCTGGCGCGGTCGGAGATGTTTTGTTGCCTAAAAAGATGTTCCAAAACGTGGGTGTTAGTATGTCGTAGCTGGGTAGGTACGAAGGGGAGGGATCAATGTTGGTATCTGCTGGGAAATATTTATTTAGGAAAGCCAGTGCCATCTCACGATCGTCGTGAACAACGACCTGCTCTCTGGATTTCTTCGTTCCGGTGAGTTTTCTTAGTTTGTCCCATATTGCTTTGGCAGGGGTTCGAAGGTCGAAACTTCCTATGAATTCTTCGAATTTTTCCGCGAAGATTCGTCTTTCTTCTTCTTGAAGATTGCTTCTTTTTTCATAAGGTTGTTAAGTGATTCCAGTGGCACGACTTAGAACAAAAGGTGGACTAAAGTCCAAACTTTGACGTATCGGTTAAAATTGGACGATTTTAAGTAATTTTGGTACTCTGAATTCGTTTTTGATATTAAAACATTTCAAAAATAAACGTTTACTATTCATTATGGTGTCTCAATTTTTTTGTTTTTTGAAATCGCTTTTAAAATTTGCGTATATTAATTTTCGTATGCAAAATCGTTTTTAATATTAACACAAGTAAAAAAAAATTGTTATACGTTAGGGTGGCTCAAAAAATATGTTTGTGAAGGTTCAAATTTTTTTAAAGAAATTTTGAATTTCCGTTATGATTATAAAAATAGAAATTAACTTTACTACTTATTAGAGTGTCTCAAAAGTATTTTGTCTTTTATAATGATTTTTTTTAATAGTAATTTTGGAATTTATTTTCCATATTGAAACGAATTAATTGACATCTCATTACGGGGCTTCAGAAATGACTATTTTGCTTTTACATTACATTTTTTATCATTTTCAAAACAAACATTTTGAGCGTTTCAGTGGAATGTTTAATTACATTCACTGATCAACAATATGGTTAACGATTTTTTTCGTAGGTGTGTTTTAAGTTACTTAGATTGCTTATTTCATATCTTAAATGAAAATAAATCCAAAACCCTTTTTCGTGTATAGCAAGACATAGTTGCAGAAACATTTTATAATCTATTTCAGATGGTTGAAAATATTTACTGATTTCCAAACATTTTTAATACCTTTACCATCTAAAAACATACTTCCCACTCGGCTCCTTACTTTTGATCGCCAGTAAAACCCTTGTAGATCATGCTCTCAATGATATTGGAAAGCTGTGCATGTAGTCGTATCATTATTCTAGTTATAAAGTGATTATTCAAATTCAATATCAGCAATAACCATGCGTCTCCATTCACAGTTTTTTTTAAATTTTGACTGCTTATCGCAAGTTTTCGCAAGACTGGTATATACTCATTTTCAAGAGAAAATTAAAAGTTTTCGAATGAGTATAGTGTGATCGCGGGCATTCACGGGCGTCGTTGTTGTTATCGCATTAAAAGTTCGAATTCAATAAAAATTCATGACAAACATTTATCTAAACACTAACTAAACCAAATAGTGACTTATTTTTGGCAATTTTACGATGTAATTTTATTACACGGATAATTTTGGTGAAGTATTGCAATGCATAAAATAAACCATTTCTTTCCTACGGTCTAATTATTTTTGCACACTTGAATTATGCCCTTAAAAAGCTGCCAAAAATTCATTTTACGTTCAAATCACTTAAAATCTCGCAAAAATGTCTCTGATGGTTCAGCTGATAGGAGAAAAATACTAGCGAGAATATCGCATAACGTTCATATATGGACTTAAGTCCGGGGTCGTTCTACTGTGCAGCGCTCGAAGTCCGACACTTTGAAAGCATTGAACAGAGCTACCTCGCTCGTCTCTCCGGTGGTTTTCTTCATTTTCTTCTCGGCGAACACTTGCACTTGGTTTGCAATGTTGACTTCTTCGTTTGAAGGTTTCGGTTTTTGTGGACGATACTGCTATGTGTTCTTTGTTTTGTACTGACCTGCTGACATTTCTGCATAAGTACTCGGGAGTGACGGAAAGTCGTCGGTGTTCGTAAGCATTTCGTAGCGATTCTCTGTAAAGATTGGAAATTGCTTAGCTCAGACAAATCCCGGTCCAAGCTAGTGATCGCGTGCCGAACCCAAATCGAAGAACTAAGCATTGTCAACACTATCTACCTTGTCTGGGTGCCCGGACATTGCGGTATTACTGGAAATGAATGGGCTGACGAATTGGCCAGGGCAGGTTCAGCGATTGACTTCATTGGTCCTGAGCCCGCGCTGCCAATTTCGACAAGTTGGATAAGGGAAAAAATACGGTCCTGGGCTTCGTCCGAGCACCGCAATTATTGGAGAAATCTACAAACGTGTCGCCAAACAAAGGCGTTTCTAGAACAACCATGCCCAGTGGTTTCGAAAAATCTCTTACATTTTTCGAAGCTCCACTGCGGCATGCTGACCAGGGCTTTAACCGGCCACTGCAAACTCAATTATCACATGGCAACTATTCAGCGCGCTGAGTCTTTTTCATGTGATCTTTGTGAATCCGACTACGGAACTTCATATCATCTGATATGCAACTGCCCAGCGCTAGCGCAATTGCGATTACGAGTCTTCAGCCGTCCTTATATAGACGAAACCATGTTTGGTCGACTGAAACTCAGAGACATACTAAAGTTTCTTATCCAATGTGGTAAAGAGCTTTAGGCTTATTCGCAGGCAAGTTGAACTACTTGTGAGTTTAATTTACCTGTTGTTTATTTTTTGTTTTGTGCTGTTTTTCCCACCCTTCCAAGTCTACTTCCCCACACCTCCTTGTCCTTTCCTTCCGCTCAGGAAATGATGAAAACACACGGCAAGGCACAAATCCCCGACTATGTACGGGGAACGTGCCATTTGAGCCAATATATTCTGATTCCTGATTCCTGATGTGTTCTTTGTTTTGTACTGACCTGCTGACATTTCTGCATAAGTACTCGGGAGTGACGGAAAGTCGTCGGTGTTCGTAAGCATTTCGTAGCGGTTCTCTGTAAAGATTGGAAATTGCTCTTTTGCTTCCATGTACGTGAGTGTCGTGTTGGCCATTATTGTTTTAATATTTCTCTGTCGTTTCATTTCCGCGCACTGTCCATCAGATGTCATATGGTTAGCATCCTCCTTGCAATACAGGCATTTGACCTTGTTAGGCTATTCCTCGTGTCCCATATTTTCGTGCTGTTGTGTACTGTTTTGGCATCGTGTCTTCGATCGGCAGTTATCCGTTACGTGATTGTACCTGAGACAGTTCAGGCAAAGTATCGGCTTGTTGATGAATGGACGTACTGAGTTGATGCAACAAAAGAGACGAAGCTCTCTCTCGGGAGGGAGCTGGCTGATGCTGATCCTGTGTGTTTCAATTTACGTTCCTGACTCGTGACGATGCAGTCGGTTGATGGCCAGGATTCGGTATTGACTTGAGATGTTCTCTTGGATTTCATCGATGCTCATATCAGTTGGAACTCCAGCTACGACAACTGTTACCCACACGAAGTTGCGAGGAATGAAGGCTTTGTAGTTGTTTTTGCGCAGCACTTGATCGGATTGCAACTTATTTGCTGTTTGGAAGCACTTCAAGAGGATCAGCACTTTGTTTCTTCCCAGCGCTCGAATATTGATGACGTTTTGGTTGTATTCGTCAATCTTCGCCAAAAGTTTACCAAACAACAGCTTGTTGATACGTAGATTGCCTCCGTCATCGTCTAATAGTTGTACAATCAAACGGAAAGGCGAAGAGTCGCTTTACTTGTTCGATTATGAGTGTTGTTTGAAATGGAGCTTCCTCCTGTGTCGACGCCCGGCGGATCCAGCGCCATCTTTCACTCCGTTGAAAATCAGGCAAAAGTGTTTTTTTTCTTTCGACACCAGTTAAATTTTTTGGTGAATTACTTGTTTTCGATGCGATCAACTAAGGGGTGACCGTGAACGATCACCTCTGTTTCTTCCAAGGCTCAAACAAAGTCACGTGTAAAAACCGTCCTTTCACGATGACGAACTGAACAGGAATGTTTCAACTTTTTAGTAATGACTTTTATATTGAAGGGGAAATGGTTGGCCGTTGAAAATCAATAGTTTTGTACATTTACAATGCACAGGGGGTACGCTGATGCGTCAAAATGAAAAATGAACTTTTTAGTACACTGATAAAATAAAGTACCCATTAATGCGTAGAAAACTACCCATTTTCAATAATATAATATAATATAATATAATATAATATAATATAATATAATATAATATAATATAATATAATATAATATAATATAATATAATATAATATAATATAATATAATATAATATAATATAATATAATATAATATAATATAATATAATATAATATAATATAATATAATATAATATAATATAATATAATATAATATAATATAATATAATATAATATAATATAATATAATATAATATAATATAATATAATATAATATAATATAATATAATATAATATAATATAATATAATATAATATAATATAATATAATATAATATAATATAATATAATATAATAATATAATATAGACCTTGTACGTTTACCTGGGTGCGTTTTATCCATTATTTCTCACAGAACAGTTACAACAAAATGCGTGAAAAATACCCATTATTGGAAAACGCCCTAAAATGAAAAATATTGAAAATAGAATTATCTCTGAATTCAAAAAAAGAAATTACAGACAGAAAAAAATGTTGATAACACAAGGGTTTTTCACTCTTAGCGAAAAACAACCAACGCATACTCTTAGTTTAAAAATAAAACTTTTATTTTAATTACTATTCTTCACAGACAGAAAAAATGTTGGTAAAACAAGGGTTTTTCACTCTTAGCGAAAAACAACCAACGCATACTCTTAGTTTAAAAATAAAACTTTTTTATTAATTACTATTCATCATTAGCTCAAAAGAAAAACTTGTGTTTGGATCTAGGGGCAGACCACTCTAAGAATGTATAACAAATTTGCATCAAATTAGAAAAAATGCATTTAATTTCCATTTTTGCATCAGCTTTGCACTCCCTCGCAGAAAAGTTTGTTTAACAAACTTCCTACGCTGATCCACTTTGTTCGACGTTTTGTTAAATGTAGGGCTAGTTTTTCTGTAGGGTTTGGACGTCTTACACGCAACGCAAACAACATTGCACGCAACGCAAAATACATTATGAATTTCTATTTTGATGGAAATAAATGCATTTAATTTCGCTGATTTTTAAAAATGCATCACAAGTGATCTGCCCCTAGGTTTGGATTAGTATTCTTGATTAATTTAAAAGTTTTACTTTTAACCTAATAGTAGGCGTTGGTTGTTTTTTGCTAAGACGGAACACTCTTACTTTTACCAATATTTTTTTCTGTGTGTACAAAACATCGATTTCACATTACATATTTCCCTCTTATTAAAGTATTCGAATCTCGATATAGTGATTCTGTTCTAAAGCCATAAAACTAAATAAAACCTGTCACTGGTCAGAATATTTTTGTTGGCTTGCAAAGCAGTCAAAACTGCAGAACTGGCGCATATTTTCAACATCCTCAGTGGTTTAAACTGCCGTTGTTTTCGGAGCATTGCCGAAATGTTCCGATTCCTGCACGGTTTTGGCTACGAGCCGATAATTTGCAGGTTCCGCTACGATCCACAATTTACAGATTTATTCGCTTGAAATGATTCTTAAAGGATTCTTCACCAATTATCAGGATCAATAATATACCCATAGGCATTACCTCATCGCAAGGTTGTGAAATGGATCGAAAGTACCCATTGTTGGAAACAAAAAAGTACCCATTTTTTGACAGCTCGAATAACTTCCGAAAATGGGCAATATGAATACATAATGAGTTACATATTGAAGGGAAAATTGTTGGCCGTTGAAAATCAATAGTTTTATACATTAACAATGCGCGGGGTGGTCCGCCGATGTGTCAAAATGGAAATGTTTTCAACTTTTTAGTAATGAGTTTTATATTGAAGAGGAAATTGTTGGCCGTTGAAAATCAATAATTTTGTACATATACAATGCGCTGGAGGGTCCGCGGATGCGTCAAAATTGAAATGTTTTCAACTTTTTAGTGATGAGTTGTATATTAAAGGAGAAATTGTGGGTCATTGAAAATCAATAGTTTTGTACATTTACAATGCGCAGAAGGGGTTCGCCGATGCGTGAAAATAGAAATGTCTTTCTAATAATGTGTTTTATATCGAAGGGGAAATTGTAGGCCTTTGAAAATCAATAGTTTTGTACATTTACAATGCGCAGGGGGGTCCGCTGATGCGTCAAAGTGGAAATGTGTTCAACTTTTTAGCAATGAGTTTTATATTGAAGGAGAAGTTGTTGGGTGTTAAAAATCAATAGTTTTGGTCATTTACAATGCGCGGAAGGGGTTCGCCGATGTGTCAAAATGGAAATGTTTTTAACTTTCTAGTAATGAGTTTTATATTGAAGGGGAAATTGTAGGCCGTTGAAAATCAATAGTTTTGTAAATTTATTATGCGCGGGGGGGGGGGGGGTCCGCTGATGCGTCAAAATGGAAATGTTTTCAACTTTTTAGTGATGAGTTTTATATTGAAGGGGAAATTGTTGGTCGTTGAAAATCAATAGTTTTGTACATTTACAATGCGCAGGGAGGTCCGCTGATGCGTTAAAATGGAAATGTTTTCAACTTTTTAGCAATGAGTTTTATATTGAAGGAGTAGTTGTTGGTCGTTAAAATCAACAGTTTAGGACATTTAAAATGCACACGTGACATAATGTGACATAATGGAAACTTTTTTATGCGGTAGCAGCATAATTTTGTCAATATCCCCGTTTTATCAGCCTAAAATTCACACACTTAATTTTTTAATGTTAAGAAATTGCCGAGCCGAATTGAGTGAGCACCAAGAGGCTGATAAAAACGGGTCTTCACTATATTCCCATTATAAATCACAAAATGATGGAAACTCGTCAACCGTTATACCGAAATGAAAAAAAAAAACTGGAGAAAGTAGCTACTACTTTAAAAACCTGCTTTAATCCACCTAGGGGTACAAATGTGCCTTTATCATTTGTCCAAACTACGATTCCATGGCTAGTTATGTTCAATACGATGGTGGAAACGCATATTACATATTCAGTACGATTTGCACATACATACAATGGATCGACAGCCACGATCTTGAGATATTATGTGTCGACACTGAGACATCGCTTGAAACCAGCGGTCGATCAAGGAGGAAGATCCGGAGGATCCGAACCTTGCCGAAAATTTTCAACTTGGTAAAAAATTTAAGATGTTTTAATTTTAAAGCATCAACCTCTCACTGCAAACTCTTACCTAAGCCTATATAAGTCAAAAAGGACGGAATTAGGTTGACGATTTTTAGAGTGATTGCATCCCCTTTGCGACCATCCATAAGTGACGTAGCATTATATGGAGGAGGGGGAGTTTTGTATTTTGTGATGATGTGTGACGACAAGAGGGCAGGAGGACATGTCATGCTACGTAGCTTTTTTAAAGGAGAATAGGGGTTGACCTGATGTCACGACAACATGGTTTTTTTATTTTTTTTGTGGGGACAAGGGGGGAAGGGTTACCGGTCAAGCTACGTAATTGCCAGGGGGTATTTAGAGGTTTGTGACGAAATGCTACGATGGGGGAGGGGGGTGTTACAAATAACTCATAAAATGCTACGTTTTTTTATAGATGGTCCCTTTCTATAGAAGAAAGGCAAAAATGTACCAAAGTCCAAAAAAGTGAATTCTCGCGAAATTTTTTTCGAGATTGCATCAAGTCTCAACGTTTTCATGCATTTTAAAGTCATTTGGCATTAAAAATATAAATTCGATTTTGAAATTTTCCCTTACACCTCCCTTTGAAAATTTTTCATTTCAGTTCATATGGGAATTTGCTGTGTGGTCGCACTCTTCAACCCGTAACTCCGGAGCCGGAAGTCCAATCAATAAAAAAAATGGCCGATAGGAAGGTTGTACCTTTCATTTGACATTGAGTTTGTGCAAATCGGACCAGCCATCTCTGAGAAACAGTGGTGACATTTTTTTCCACACACACATATACATTTTCCGATTTCGACGAACTGAGTCGAATGGCATATAACAGTCGGCCCTCCGGGATTACATTGCCGATTTTTAGAGTGATTGCATAACCTTTCTATATGAGAAAGGCAAAACCTATTGGAATTGAAACATGTCATGTTTTGTTGAACAAATTATATTACTGTAATAACCACTAATCGATAAAAGTTAAATTGCGTTAATTGTTCGAAAAAATACAACACAGATCAAACAATAAGCTATGACCATAATATATTTTACGATGTAGAGAGAACATTTCTGCCAAACCTTCTGCAATTAACCTTTTCATCCGTTTTCTTGACTTAATTGCAATTCAGTAAACAGTGTAGGCGACAAAGCTTGTTCGCATAATTTAACTATTATAACTTAATTATTGATTTTCAATGGCCAACAATTTCTTATTTAATATAAAACTCATTACTAAAAAGTTGAAAACATTTCCATTTTGACGCATCGGCGAACCCCACTGGGCATTGTGAATGTAGAAAACTATTGATTTTCAACGGCCAACAATTCCCCTTCAATTTTACTCATTACTAGATAAAAACATTTCCATTTTCACGCATCGGCGGTTCCCCCTGCGTATTGTAAATGCTCAAAGCTATTAATTTTCAATTGGCCAAAAAATTTCCCTTCAATATAAAACTCTTCACTAAAAAGTTGAAAATAGTTCCATTTTGATAAATCGGCGGACCCCCCTGCGCAGTGTTAATGTAGAAAACTATTGATTTTCAACGGCCAACGATTTCCCCTTCAATATAACTCATTACTAAAAAGTTGAAAACATTTCCATTTTCACGCTTTGGCAAAAACCCCCTGTGCATTGTAAATGTACAGAACTATTGATTTTCAACGGCCAACAATTTCCCCTCCAATTTAAAACTAACTACCAAAAAGTTGAAAACATTTCCATTTTGACGCATCGGCGACCCTCCTGTGCATGGTATATGTAGAAAACTATTGATTTTCAACGGCCAACACTTTCCCCTTCAATATAAAACTCTTTACTAAAAAGTTGAAAACATTCCCATAATAACGCCTCGGCGAACCCCCCTGTGCATTGTAAATGTAGAAAACTATTGATTTTCAATGGCCAACAATTCCCCTTCAATATAAAACTCATTACTTAAACTAATAAAACATTTCCATTTACTCGCATTGGTAGTCCCCCTGCGTATTGTTGATGTAGAAAACTCTTTACTAAAAAGTTCAAAACAGTTCCATTTTGACACATCAGCGAACCCACTTGCGCATTGAAAGAGCATGTTCAGGAGAGTTTCAGTTTTAGATTTATAATTTTGACAGTTCTATAAAATAAAACTGAAAATTTTAAAACTAGAACTTGCTGTCCCCAGCAGCAGTTTTAGCGGCTCTTCTATTAATTTGAAGGCTCTAGTTACTTTCTTTGAGCATATGTTAGAATTGAACGCTTGGTAGTATGCGTAGGAAAAATTGTGTACAGCTTTGCCGCCGATTTATCCTTCAAAGCATTCATTAAACTCTAAAAGAAAAAAATCAGTCGATTTATTAGAGTATCAGGATTCAAATCATGCAAAAAAATTGGTGTAAAAACAATTGACCGGGCGGGATGGTGCTTTTGAAAAAGTGGCTTTTCTTTTCCCCAGTATATCGGGTTTAAGTATCTGTGCTAAACAGTCTTCATGTATTAAAAAACACAGTTCTAAACGTGTTTTAAAATCAGCAATATGTAACTCATTACCAAAAAGTTGAGAAAATTCATTGTTTGCATCGGCGTTACCCCCTGTGCATTGTAAATGTACAAAACTATTGATTTTCAACGACCAACAATGTAAAACTTATTACTAAAAAGTAGAAAACCAACTCCCCTTCAACAATACCAGGTGACCGCTAATATTTTGCTTGCAGACCTTTCCTATAGCAAACCAAAAAAACTGCATATTCCAATCGTGCAAATATAAGTCATCAATGCCATACACTACATGCATTTTGTACAATTTTGATTGCAACAATTCCAACGCAACGGATGATGAAAGTTAGCCATACGGGTCATTCACATAGGGGGTCATGCATAAATGATGTAGCATTTTAGGGGGTAGGGGGGGTACACCAAATTTGTGACGAAGTGTGACGAGGGGGAGGGTAGGGTCAGAAGTTGTGCGACGTAGCATTAAGTTTAATTTTTTTGGCGGGCATCAAAACCCATTAATTAGAGAAAACAATTTAATGTTCCTCCATTCCTAAGTTGATTTTCACGCGGTTTTTCATTTTGTAAATTTTACTGTTCGCGGAATGGCAGGCTCGCAAAGAAAAGGATAGATTTTTCATGCGGATTTAAATTTCCACATTAGTTAGCTAATATTTCTAACTAGTAGACTTATTTTGGTAGCTGAATTAAATTTTCTTTCGGATTCAATCAAAGAAAATTTAGTAATTTAGTTGAGCTTATGCTTCCTAAAATCGTTGGCAGCTGCAGCTTTGTGAACTTTTCTTCATGCTTTATGACATGTAAAATTCTAAACAAAATTATCCACACTATATTTGTCATGAAATGGGCTTCTTTTGTAGGTAATTTGCTGTTATAATGAAAATGTTGATAAAAGTCGTCAAACATTTTGTAAGGACATTTATTTAAAAGAATTGAAAAACATATGTAATTTTTTCATCTCCCGGTCACGTTGCGGGGGGGGGGGGGGTTTAGAGATATGCTACGTCATTTACAAGGGGGAGGTTAGAATTTTGTGACCAAATGCTACGAGGGGGGAGGGAGGGGTCGAAAATCGCCAGAAAAAAGCTACGTCAGTTGTGTACGGCCCCTAGGGGAAAGTGAGGCAATATCGCCATGTAGGGCGAGTTGAGCACCCCCGTTTTCAAAGAATCTATGAACAATTTTCGACTTTTTTGTTTACACGAATGCTCCGTCAATCACTACTAGATGATGTAATACTTCAATTGCTACGAAAAACAAATCTTAAATAACAAAAAATACAAAAATCTGATGGGATGTCAAAGAACTGAAAATGTTATAAAATTCAAGCTATATGAAATAAGCATTCGCATGGCGTATGTGCACGGTAATTGCATCTCCGTATTATTTAACGTCTAGCTATTTCAAACATAAAAGTAATTTAGCAAGATTTTATAGTTTCCATAAAAATCAGCGAAAAAAGCTCTACAGTATGGGCCAAAACGAGCACCTCTCAAATCTTATATGAGTTTATGCATTAAATCCCGAAAAGTTATCCCTATGTAAACGTTTTATACCTGAAGTTACTGCGAACGATAAATAATATTTTGCTCTAGAAAATTACTCGCAAAGTTATTATTAAAACAAAATGGAGATTTGTATCTCAGAGTTCCGAAAGTACTGTTAAAAAAATGGGTGGGTAATGTCAGAGATATAACGGGAGTGAAGTAGAATACACTTTAGACTGGTTATACAAATGCTACAATTTTGACTATCTTCTAACATTATTAAAAGCAGTTATTTTGTTATTTTTAATGGAAATACCGAAATATCGATACACGTACATCGAAATCTAAAATATTCGATCATATTTATCTATATGATAATCCTAAAAAGAGCATTTAATAAATGTTATTGTAAATTGAATCCTTACACGAAACTGTCAACAAATCACACAAATGATAACTTTTTATTTCGTGCCATTCTACGACATGCCGACGATATTGTTCACAAGGGGCTCACTTACTATCCAACGCTCTTGGCAAGCCACTTTCTGATGCTTGTAATAACAAAACTTCCATTCGATTCGTTGATGATAAATGATGGCCCTGAAAAGGGCCTTTTGTTTGGGCAGTATTCGGAATTTAGTTGGAGCTAGTGTATTTGTGCCATCTGAGACGGCGTGCTCGGTGAACTTTTCTGACAGCTACAAACGGACGGCCGCTTCTTCTTGTGTCCTTTAACAATGTTCGGAAACATTTAGATCGACGTATATGGTACGACGATACAAACAAACTGATATTGAGCAGCAGCATGCTAAGTTTTTATACCTGACTGCAGTACAATGTAAGCTCGTCCTTTTTTGTGTTGTCTTCAATATGTGTTCTTCGTAGCTCCTCCTCTTCGTTGGTCGATACACAAGCAAATTGTGTTGAACGCGTCGGAGTGCCATTTACTTAGTAGCTGTAATGGAATGCCTTGCTGTTAAAGTGTTGAAATTGGAAGGAAATGCTGCCCGTGACAACAAAAAGACGACTTATCCCACGTCTTCAGCAGCTGGCGATTCGTTACATCGAAAAGTTGAACGAACAAGTGACCATTGCTCAAAAACAAAACATCCAATCAGAAATGCTGCCCAAGAAGACCGAAAAGAAAGCATAAATCGAACGCTGAAACTCGCAAATGAAATGCATATTGCTGTAAAAACTGTCCTTTTCAGGACGATCACACATTTTTGATTATGAACTAAATTGAAATTGCGAATCTGAATGGGCCAATCGACGAACTGCATTTCTATCGAGCAAATTTACCCGACAAAAAACCATTTCCCGACAGGAAATTCTGTGCTGGAACAGCAATTTCTTTGCGATTTTGTCGTCTTTTGCACATACATAGTTTATTTGGAGAATTTTTCTAATTATCAAGTTGTCAATTTGCAACATGCTTTGAAAATATGGTTGAACTTTTATAAATGAAGGCCCGAAAACGAGCGTTTGACCGTCGTCCTACTACCATCATCATACATGGGCCGTATCAAAGAGACCGCTCGTAAGTCCACCGGAGGAAAGCCTCCCCGCAAGCAGTAAGCAACGAAGGCCGTGTAAAAGTGCCCCAGTCACGGTTGGCGTTAGAAAGCCTCATCACTACCGAACAGACGTATCTATCTTTACCGTGACATGCCGGTTGTCACGGTAAAGATAGATACGTCTACCTTTATCAGGACACATGATAGTGAACTCGGGTGATTCGTAGTTATTCTGCCTAAGCTCGACCTTCATTATCAGAAGGCAAAAATTAAGCCCGCGCGATATTAAGCCTGTTCTAATGACCCTGCCACTTCTAGTTTTCCGATCTGTTTACTTCACATCCTTGCTCTCACTTGAGTACTATGGCTCTAAGTTTCATAACTTTCCCTACCCAATAATCTCTAGCTAATTGAATGTCGTTAAAACGTAAAAAAGAAAATGTGACTAACATAGTCGAAATAAAAAAGGAATATATATATATATATATATATATATATATTCCTTTTTTATTTCGACTATGTTAGTCACATATATATATATATATATATATATATATATATATATATATATATATATATATATATATATATATATATATATATATATATATATATATATATATATATATATATATATATATATATATATATATATATATATATATATATATATATATATATATATATATATATATATATATATATATATATATATATATATATATATATATATATATATATATATATATATATATATATATATATATATATATATATATATATATATATATATATATATATGCATAAGAATAATGTTTGATTTTTTCTACCAGCGGGAAACAAGATGACGAAGAAACGACTGTGTAGTACACAACACCGACTCCATGAAATGAAACATCAATTGTACAAAATGGTACTCTGTATTCTCAGGATTAGTATTTCGCGGAAATTCTACATACTCCTAAGTTACAACTAGAGAATAGCATTTATATTTTCCATGTGGAATATATTAACTAATGGTTTGTTCAATGTAAATATACCTTAGCTGTTTATATTAAGCAACAAAAAGCGACTACTATTTAAAGATCTTGAGCAAAACTGCCAACGAGCATTTGTATTTTTTTTTGTTTTTAGCGCGAGTAATTATTTATTTCTACATCGTAAACAGTTAATTTATGATAGTGAATTTTCGATCAAATGTCGTCAAAGTAGAAGTCTGACGTATGTAGGAGACTGCATCATGTAACTTAGGCTGTGAACAATTTGGTGAAATTTTTAACTTTTAGTTAAAATCGAAGTGTCAGAAAGTTATTTGCAAAATAACCCTGCTCTGGAGCATGGTTAAAATTGACAGAGCGATGGTTAAATTTGACAGCTCGATGGTTAAAATTTTGCCGATGATGCAAAACAAAAAGGTGGAAACATTTTCTGTACCTAATTGAGGTTGTCAATATTTTTCAATACAAAAATAAAAGATAAAGATGGAAACGATAACGTGTTGTGTTAAGATTTGTTTGAGTTATTTCATGATGTGGATGTTTACTTTTCGAGGCTATGACTGTCATACTTAATGTAATAAGCGCAAGCTACCTTCGTGTCGAAGATTCTGCTGGCTGAATATGATGATCCGGAGCTACGCAAATCAACCTCTACGCGCCTACCGGTTCTCTTCGCCCTCGAGACCTGCTGCATTCTGAAATGCGCAGCACTAACTACGCTACCAATAGTCCAATATTAGCAATGCGTCGTCGCTTCAACGAGTTTGCTGAAATTTTTGACTTCGTCATGAACTCTTCGCAGTTTCGTCGTCGTGTATTGTCAATATTTTAATTATGTTTAGTTTACCTTAATTTAGTATAGTTCATTATGACAAATTGTCAGTTGGACTTTTTTTTATACAAATACAAATAAGAAAAAACTAATTTTAAAATATCGACAAATGTTCACACCTCTACCAACTTGTGGTCATCGCAGCTGTCAATTCTAAATAACTCTGAATAATGTTTAGTTTACCTTAATTTAGTATAGTTCATTATGACAAATTGTCAGTTGGATTTTTTTTTATACAAATATAAATACAAATAAGAAAAAAACTAATTTTAAAATATCGACAAATGTTCACACCTCTACCAACTTGTGGTCATCGCAGCTGTCAATTCTAAACAACTATCTATATGGCAATTTTTGAAATGGTTCGCTCTCTCGGTTAAATTGTTCAAGAGAAAATAACTTTCGAACTGTCAAATTTTAATTAAAGGTTAAAAAAAATCGCCAAATGGTTCACAACCTTAATAATTTTAAAGAACACGCTTTTCAAAAATCGAGTTAACGGAACATCTGAACCATATGCCTTAATGTAGTTGGAATAACACATTTGTCTTTTGCTTGACATTAAGTAAAACATATTGTTTGTTGAAGCTTGATAGCTTTCCCGTGTTTTTTTATTTGTCGTCGAGACCACCCTTGATACACCCTCTTTCATTTTTCTTAGATTTTATAAAAAGTACATTAAGAAACAAAAAAATATGAACATTATTTGCCACCGGTCCTATTTCTATTAGCATGTACTAGACCTACTTACTATTACATGTAGCACATTTTCAGCCCAATTTTCGAAAAAATGAAGGAAACAACAAATGTTCATAAATTAAGATTATGAAAAATATAGGAAAATAAGGGTTAGGTCTGTCGGTAAAAGTTGACGAGTGGATCAAAAGCGAACAATAAAAAAACGACATTGTTTAGCATTAAGCAAGTGCCTAACATCGTGTTGGATTGACCGAGTTTGAGCGCTCATTTTTATTGACCATTCAAATTAACCAAAACACAATTTCACAAAAAGCACTCCAGCGAACCTCGGGTAAACTATACACTGATTTGATAATTTATGTATAATATATTTATTCGATTTTTGAAAGACAGAATTTTTATCAGATACTCGAATAATCTGTACTAGAACATTATTGGAGTGGAACGATTATAAACTGGGCTACTGGTGCCATAATCTCCCAGTATGCCAATTTAACATAGGTAGTTCATTTTCAAAATTTTAGTTTTAGTAATCTACGCAAAATTATGAGATACTGTGTAAACCGGAATTGGATGGAAATACATCAAAGCGATGTAGTAAATGGTGTGAGTATCAAAGTGTGTTTATTTATTTTTACAGAACCTGAGCACTCCCACAAAACAAAAAAAACGACCACGAATAGAAATTAGAAATAAGAGTATGCATTTCGACTGTAAAATAATAGTGAGATTAAATAGATTTAATGACGTGGAATTGCTGTATGATAGAAAAGTACTGTAACAAGCTTAAAGTACACAGTGTAAGATTTTGATAGGTATAGATAGCAAAGAGTAAGCAAGTGAGAGGCACTGAAATGATCGCCATGGAATATAAACGCATCTAACTTCTCTGCATGCATCAAATGGAATTTAGGAAAAGGTGCAAGGCTACCCGTAATAAATATATATATGTAACTTGTGAAGCATTTCTCGTTTTTTTTACACCGATAATTTCATAAACAATGTGCTCTCTTGCGAAATTCAGCGGCAGAGAATATAGGGAGAGGAAGACGAATAGTGTGTGCGTGTTTTTTAGAGAGCAGAAAAAATGTTCAAACGCCTCCTGACAGGAAAATATGTACAAAAACCAACAACTCAGAAAACGGGTTTAGGCAGCCACCCGACCCGATGAAACAACTACTAACGGAACCTGATTCCTCATGATGCAACTACTTAGTAGTTCGTTCCTTCAGTAGGGTTACAGCACCCCTCCCCAACACACTATCAGTTTCCGACCAACCATACAGCGTGGCGATTTCTGTATGGTAGATGTAAAGCTAGCTTATTGGTCGAGAATATGTGCTGTTTTCCTACGAGGACAATCTGGGTAGCAAGCTCCAAATTGTCTAATTTACTGATCCCTTCGCCTCCCCAATCAACACAACGACTCGGCTCCCGCCACTTCTTGAGCCCTTTGCCCCCTATCCTGTGCCATTTAGCACCACAACTCCTTTAGGCTCCCTTCTCGTGCCATTTAGCACCACTTCCTAGTTGAGCTCCTACTTGTCCGCGAACTACTCGGTCTCGTCCCCGACGATAAACCTAGCCCACTCCGACGGAGAATTTCCCGGTGAGAGGACTTCTCCCGAAACCGAGCCAACGACCCAGGTGCCGAGGTCAGTTCAGCGATTCCGACGATTCAGGGTATCCGGTTCGGTAGTGCCCGACGACCCGTGACTGGTGGTGTTCTGTCGCGGTCTACTCAGTCTTGTTCCCGGCGGTGAACCTAGCTTACGCCAACGGAGGGTTCCGCCGGCGGAGAACTCTCCCAAAACCGATTCTTCTTTAGTTTTCTCGGACCAACCGGTAGGATGCCGTGGTCGGTGGAGCATGGCATCCGGTTCGCTGGTTTCCCGAAGACCCACCCTCGGTGCTGTCGTAGTCTACTCGAAATCACTTCACGGTAAAAACGAAGTGAAGTGAACTACACCCTATTCTGGAAGTCACCTTCGTAATAAAATATGTAAGAGTTCAGCCGAAGTGACAACTTGAATGAATTCGGTGTATCGTTTTGCCGAACGATCTTACGCCGCAGAAGGGGGTGCTGGGTCTAGTTAGAAGCGTCCTGCGGTACAAGGCACTTCTAATTCTAGACTAAGTATAGTTTGTGGCACCTGCGCTACAAATACCACACGCTATAGCTTAGTAAGCCGGGAATTCCTCGTCCAGTTAGTATCGTTCTGCGTAACAAACCAATACTAATTCTGGTCGTAAAACAATTTGATTCCCCGCTTCGTTACAAACAAGGAAGTAATTTGACTTTGGACTTATCAAGGTGGAAAAACCAACGAAGAACTCCAGGCCCTGGACACGAACTAAAGGATTTGTGACTGGAGTGAAGTAGTACTATCGATTTCAACTTGATTTTATTATACAATTTTTTGATTTATATACCTACTTTCCTAAAGATATCTATTTACAAATAATCGATTTTATTTGGTTTTGTTTTGGTACAGAATGTAAACAACAAATCTTACGGCGTTTTCGTTTTTTTCTTGGTGCTACACCGGGGTAGTGCAAAGAAAGAGATAGACTGATTACACCCAAGTTTGAATGAGTGTAGCACCGACTACACCGGTGAACTGCACTGTCAAAAACGAATATGCCATTATTGTCAACTCTGAACAAATGTTTTATTATCCAAGCTAGCGCGAAGGCAAATATCGATATAATTACTGTCTTCGAATGCGCTGTGACCGGCAGCGGCACCGAGAATGCCAACGAAGCATATATGACCCCTGCGTGTGCGCGCGGACTTATCGTTGGGCGCACTCGAACGTAATTAAATTTTTCTTCTGCCTCTTTAGGTCAGAACAAACTGTTCTATGTTGCGGCGGTTTGTTTTGATTCGGCAAACGGTTTTTGCTCTCTGCGTACAGCTTTTTTTGTGATTTTGCGTCGGCTACACGGTGTTATTATGAACGACACGTCACGATAGCTTTGTCGAAAAAATGACACTTTCCGTGTATTTTTTTATCGTAGTTTTCGAATGAAAGAAGCAGTCACATAAAATGGAGTATGTTCAAATTTTAATTTTTTTTTTGGCTTTTCAGCAATATTTTTTTTTTCATTTTTGTGTAGGAATAAAAAGACGAATATGTGACAATTTGCCTGTATCATTTATTTATTTATTCGATCTTTGGCAGAAATCGTACAGATTAAGTGTAAATGACTTATTGTTAGTGTTTAAAGTTTATAATCGCTGACTTATAATTAGATTTAGTAATATGTTAGTCAAAGAATTCGGAAGTTTCGTTAAATTTACGGCAACATCTATCTACCGGATTATTCTGGCCGGTCGGTTTCTTATAACACGAGGAGGAACAAACAAATAACACGAGGAGGAACAAACAAATTAATCCTATCATTATACGGTGGCAGACGGATAGAGTCGTTTCATGGCAGTTTTCTTAAAGCAAACCGTACAAAGCTTCTTTGAACACGCTCCAATCGATTGCTTTGCACGGCGTTGTATGGCGCCCATACTTGTACAGCGTACTCCAAAATGCTCCGGACCAATACGCAGTATATAGATTTCGAAGTGTAGAAATCTTCGAAATCAGCAGTGTTTCGTTTAAAAAACCCAATGTTGCAAAAGCTTTAGCCGTTGTCGCTGTGATGTGGTCGGTAAAGCGAAGTTTTCTGTCAAATAACACTCCCAGATCACGGATAGATTCCACGCTTTCGATGACACATGCTTGAAGGGTATATTCGCAGCGCCTTAGAGTTGTCGAACGCCCGAAATTTATCACCTTACGTTTATCGACGTTGATCTGCATTCCATTTAGCAAGCACCACTCTTCAATATCGACTATATCCTCTTATAGCACAGTTGAATCGAGTCCCGATGCAATTGAGCGAAAGATTTTCAGATCATCAGCGTAGAGTAACTTTCCAGACTTTATGCGGGTGCAGAGATCGTTGATGAATAATATAAAGATAACTGGTCCTAAGTGACATTCTTGAGGGACACCGGTTGGTGTTTCAAACACGCTTGAGCATGTGGTGCCAATTCTAACAAAAGCGGATCGTTCAGAAAGGTAAGATTGTAGCCATCTGGTTACCCACGGAGCAAATCCTAGTCGCTGCAATTAGCCTTTATGGAGGAAAATTCCGAAATAGCCAGAGGAAGTAAATTTGTTCATTCACTGGAATCGATTACTTCCCTGTGGTGTCCACCACTGGAGGACTCATTGAACAGTTTGGGTCCTCCTGTTAATTGCGCTACATCGACCGACGAGCCCGTACGCCCTATCAAGAGAACGGCAACGACAATACAACGATCAGTCTAAACAAACCGTGTCCGAAGGATCGCCAGCGACGTTAGAGGTGACCCACCATACGGCATGTGATCACATAGTAAAGTAGAGACGAAGAAAACGACAATTGTATATTGAACACGAAGCGTGCTGGATCACTTTCCTAAACTAAATTTAATTCTAAAGTTAATAGTACAAATCGAACTTACTTTTCTACTTATATCTACTTCTAAAATATACTTAATATCTAATAAGGTGAGAAACATAACACTAGAGCTTAAAATAATGAATTAAAACGATATCTTAACCTAAGGTAAAAACGATAGCATAGTACGGAGCGAAAAAGCGTTGAAAAGTGCGCGAATTATAAGGGTGAGCATTTTATATAATCATTGTGCTGAGTGAAACGATAAAATATTTAGATCACTGCAGGATTAAATGCCGCAACGTATCCATCTCAGTACTAAACGTTAGTTCTCACGTAGATTACCTTTACCAGGTGAGCCACCAGATAATTAATAGACCAATGTAGAACTCACAACTAACGTATGTTTCTGTAGAATCCAGTACTGCGTTGATCAGGTGCAAAGCAAGAAGCTGTCGCATGAAACGTTGCACGATAGAGAGAAACATTAAACGTAAGATTATAGAATTATATTTAAAATCGAGACTCATACTTACCCTCTCACACACAGGAATTTTATAATCCTAATAAATAAAGTGAGGATTCATAAAATTGAATTGTTCCTGTCGCTGTCGCGCAATATTATAAAATTCGTTTATCCGGAAGATGTCAGTCCGCAAACCATTGTCCACCGAAAACTCGGTTGCTGGTTTCAACGCATCACTTATCGCCACCGAACAAACAAATGTCGCTCAGACACATCGTCAAAATGCCGGCGCCACTGCTACAGAGCAAATAAATGCTGACGATTTGTTTCCTCCGATTACGGAGATGAACTTGAACATACTCAACGACGTTGAACGGGGAGCAATTCGTAAACCTCCTAAACCTAATGTCCAACACATCTATGGTCCCGGAGCAGGTAGCACGAAGACTAATAAAAACAGACGCAATCCACCACGCAGAGCTCGAAAAGACCATCACTGTGCGCTGTGCGATGAACGGGATAACAGCCGAATGGTTCAGTGTGATGGCTGTAACGAGTGGTACCATTTTTCTTGTTTTGAGGTAACAGATGGAATCGCTGAGAGGAACTGGATTTGTCAAACATGCCAATCTACACACGTACCAGCCAGCGTTGCACAAGTACACTTACAAGAAAACCAACCCGGAAAGCAAAAGTCTAAGTCGCGATCAAGAAGCAGATGGTCTACAAAGAGAATCGAGCTGCAGCTGAAGAAACTGGAAGAGAAACGGAAATTCTTTGATGATTATTTAGAGGAGAAGTAAGAACTTCTTCAGGAATTAGATGGAGACACTTCCACAGTAGATAGCGACATCGAGTCGGTGTCCGAAAGAATGTCGAAGGTTGGACAATGGGTAACTCATACCGATCGTTGCGGTGTAGACGTAGATTCTGGCCTTGCAGTGGACGATGTCGAACTTCGACCAATTGCTCGAAACTCAGGTACAACTGCAGAGCACTTAGTTCCGAACAGTGGAATGATATCATCTGGAACAGGTTTACAATTTCGACAAACTACCGACCAGTCGAATAATGAACCTGGGCCGCGACCACGCGGGCCGCCGCGGCTATCTACCACATTTCACTGTACGAATGAGTTCATCCCCGGTCAGCGCTCAACTCCGGTGCGTCGCTTACTTACTCTTCCTGCCCCCGAAAATGAAGATGAAACCGTGTGCATTCTTAATCGCAGTCAGCTCGCAGTAACGCAAGCTGTGTCGAAAGACCTTCCAGAATTTTCTGGAAGCCCTGAAGATTGGCCACTGTTCTTTTCCATGTTCAACACATCAACACAAATGTGTGGCTTCTCGAACGAGGAAAACATGCTTAGACTCCGAAAGTGTCTGCAAGGAGATGCGCTGAGTGTCTGCAAGGAGATGCGCTGAACGCCGTTCGATATCGCTTACTTCACCCATCCAATGTGGCAGGTGTAATATCCACCCTCAAAATGCTCTACGGGAGACCAGAGGCAATCGTTCAAGCTATCATCAGGAAAATTCGTAGCTTGCCGTCCCCTAACCTAGAAAAATTGGAAACAGTGGTTAATTTTTCCCTGACGGTGGAAAACCTAGTAGCAACCATTCAGGCTTGTGAAGTTAGTGACTTCTTATATAACGCTACTTTACGGTATGAGCTAGTTGAAAGACTGCCGCCGACATTGAAACTCGATTGGGCTAAATTTTCTAGAAACACACCGACACCAAACCTTCTGAGTTTCAGTAGCTGGTTATATTCCACCGCAGAGGATGCTAGTGCGGTAATGCATTCCTCTAGTAGCGACCAACGCTTACGCGGCAACAGAAAGCACGGATTTCTGAATATTCACTCGGAAACGGAATCCGAGAACATTGCACTAAGCATTGCCACGACCAATCAAGATCAGGCCACAGCCAATGTGCGAACCAGAGACTGCTATGTCTGCAAGGGAAACTGCTTCTCTATATTAAAATGTAGCCGCTTCATTGAATTTAGCTATGACTCCAGATGGAGTGCGGTCAGAGAATGCAAACTCTGCCGTACTTGTTTACGAAAGCATAACGGTTCATGCAAATTAATAAGACCTTGCGGTATAAACGGATGTTCCTACTTCCACCATCCCCTCCTTCATGACGATAGGCAACGAGCAAGCAACTCCGCGTTGGAGACAGCTCGAATAAATAATTGCGATACAAGCTGCAACGTGCACCAGGCGCAGTCAGACATCATGTTTAGAATTGTACCTGTTTTCGCATATGGCCCGACGAGGGCAATTCGAACTTATGCCTTTCTGGACGATGGTTCGGAGCTGACACTCATGGAACAAAGTTTGGCCGACGAGCTGGGAGTGGAAGGACCAAGTAAGGCACTCTGTCTAAAGTGGACAGGTGGAACTCGAAGAACGGAAAACATGTCGCAGAAGGTGGGGTTAGAAGTATCTAGCGTGAATAATCCTGCGAAAAGATACAACCTTTCTGGAGTGCATACGATTGCATCTCTCCAACTTCGACCTCAAACGTTGCTAGTATCAGATTTACAGGAAAAGTATGAACACCTTGCCGGTTTGCCCATCGAATCGTACCACAATTTTAGTCCGCGAATGCTTATCGGTCTAGACCATGCAAATCTTGGACACGCTTCAAAGAGCCGCGAGGGAAAATCTCATCAACCAATTGCCGTTAAGACGCGGCTGGGTTGGGTTGTATATGGTAGCTGTTCAGAAGATAAGCAGCCGGATCATTTCGTGAACTACCACAGTTTAAACAAATGCCAACACTGCGATGGCATCAATGAATACCTCAATCGTACCATGAAGGACTACTTTTCGCTTGATAGCCTAGGAATCCTTCGTCCTATAGACAAGATGTTATCAAACGATGACCAACGAGCGCAAACTATGCTAGATACACTCACTCGGCCGAAGGATGGTCGCTTCGAATCTGGACTTCTATGGAGGTACGACAATTTAAGGCTTCCAGACAGTAAAAGTATGGCGCTAAGACGGTGGGAGTGCCTTGATCGTAGAATGCAGAAGGAACCTGTTTTAGCTGACGCATTGCAGACTATTTGGACAAAGGATACATCCGCAAGCTGAGCCCGGAAGAAATTATAGATCCACATTCCCGTGTATGGTATTTACCAGTGTTCCCCGTCGTAAATCCAAACAAATCAGGAAAAACAAGGATCGTCTGGGACGCGGCTGCTATCGCCCATGGCGTCTCACTGAACTCGGTTCTTCTAAAAGGGCCCGACCATCTGACATCTTTATTATCCGTTCTGATTCAGATCCGGGAATTTCGAACAGCGATAACAGGAGACATTCGCGATATGTACCACCAAGTGAAGATGAAAGCGGACCAACATTGCCAAAGATTTTTCTGGAAGGAAAACAAATCCGATGCAAACCCCAGTGTTTTCGCCATGCAGGTCATGACTTTCGGAGCCTGCTGCTCGCCCAGTACTGCCGAGTATGTCAAAAATCGAAACGCCTTACGATTCCAGCAGAATTACCCCGAAGCCGTCGAGGCTATAACAAAGCGACATTATGTGGACGATATGCTCGTAAGCGTGGAGACCGAAGAAGATGCCATTAAACTAGCTCGTGATGTGAAAATGATTCACAAAGCCGCTGGATTCGAAATGAGGAATTGGATTTCGAACTCGCCCACAGTCCTCGCTGCGCTGGAGGAAGTGTCAACAAAGGAAAAGAATCTTAGCGTTGGAGAGGATACCTCCAAAGAAAAGTCTCCCCTCGATTCGACAGAGAACTTTTCGCCGGTCGTCGTCGGCCAACGAAACGAGAAGTGCTTCGGACCCTTATGCTAATATTTGACCCCCTCGGGTTGATAGCTCATCTGCTAATGTTCTTGAAGGCTAATGCCAAGGCTAATGCAGGAAATTTGGCGATCATCGATTGGATGGGACGTTACAATTCTAGACGAACACTTTGAAAAGTGATTAGTGTGGCTATCCATACTACCGCTGGTGGAGAATGTAGAAATTCCTAGATATACACATACCCCCGCTGGAAACGACACTGAGATACAACTGCACACCTTCGTTGATGCTAGCGTGAGTGGATTTGCCGCGACAGTATACTTGAGGTACCAACACGAAGGCGTCATAGAATGTGCACTGGTAGCGGCTAAACCGAGAGTGGCTCCCTTGAAGTTTCTCTCCATTCCCAGATCGGAACTGCAATCTGCTGTACTAGGAGTTAGGTTAGCAAACACCGTGACTGAAGCGCTATCAATCACAGTAAGCAGGCGGTATTTTTGGACGGACTCCAGGGATGTGCTATGTTGGCTTAATTCAGACCATCGTCGATATAGCCAGTTTGTCGCGGCTCGTGTAAGCGAAGTGCTCGAAACGACGAACGTTGATGAGTGGCGTTGGGTACCAACGAAACTGAACGTAGCGGACGAAGGGACAAAATGGAAAAACATACCCAGATTTGCGCGCCTCTAGTCGCTAATTTCGTGGAGTCGATTTTCTGTGGAAGTTCGATGCATACTGGCCACCTATGCCATCAAATGTTGCAGCCACCGACGAGGAAATTCGTCCTCACTTACTTGTGCACACAATGATTGCCGAACCAATTCTTGAAACCCACAACTTTTCTCAATGGAACCCATTGTTGCGTCGAATGGCTTACGTTGTTCGAACAGCAGACAATTTTAAGAAAAACGCTCTGCGAAAACCATGTGTGCGCGGACCTCTGCGACAAAATGAGCTCATCAGAGCTGAAATGTTCCTGTACAGAACAGCCCAAAGTAGCGCTTACGCTGAAGAAATTGGGATTCTTAAAATAAATCAAGCTGACAGCCGCTTGTTGCTACAAATTCCCAGAAATAGCGCGATAATTAGCTTCAACCCGTACTTAGACGAGAACGATGTCTTGAGAGCACGCGGTAGAACTAAGTTGTGCAAGTTTATCAGTTCGACTGCAGCACAGCCAGTCATTCTTCCGCATCATCATCATATAACAAAGCTGATAATCGCAGATGTACATAAGAAATATCACCATCAGAATCACAGAACGATAATCAATGAAATTAATCAGCAGTACTGCATTTCTCGCCTGAAATCTACTTATAATTCCATCCGCAACAACTGCCAGCACTGTAAAAACGAGCGGGCAGCTCCCCAGCCCCCGGCGATGAGTTTTCTACCAATGGCCAGACTTGCAGCTTATAGCCCACCCTTCACGCATATGGGAGTGGACTACTTCGGACCGATGCTGGTACTAGTGGGACGAAGAATCGAAAAGCGTTGGGGGGTCCTAGCTACCTGCCTAACCACTCGCGCAGTCCACTTGGAAATTGCTCATACGTTGACCACCAGCTCGTGCATTATGGCCATACGTAATATAATGGCAAGACGGGGTGTTCCTGCGGTCATTTATAGTGATCGTGGGTCCAATTTTCAAGGAACGAGCAAGGAATTGCAAACCGCCATGGAGGAGCTCGATGAGGAATGCTTGGCGAAGGAATTCACGACTATACATACCGACTGGAAATTCATTCCTCCGGCTTCCCCTCATATGGGAGGAGCATGGGAGCGACTGATACGTAGTGTTAAACAAAATCTGATCAAATTGTCACCAAACAAGGTTCCAACCGATGAAGTGCTCAGAAATACATTAATCGAAATTGAAAACATCATTAACTCTCGTCCACTTACCGATGTCCCAGTGGATAACGATCAGTCACCAGTTTTGACGCCCAACCATTTTTTACTAGGATCGTCGAACGGTAGGAGATCATGGGTTCCATACGACGATACCTACATCACCCTTAAAAATAACTGGCAGCTCTCCCAAGTGCTGGCCAATGCGTTTTGGAAGTTATGGCTACAGGACTATTTACCGACGCTCACGCGCAGGACGAAGTGGTTCAACGAAGTCAAGCCCATCCAAGTTAACGATATAGTCGTTATCATCGATCCAAAACTTGCTCGTAATTGTTGGCCGAAAGGCCGAATTATTGCCACTATACCATCAGCAGACGGACAAGTTAGATGAGCTACGGTACAGACTGTGAACGGGATTTATGAACGACCGGCAGTGAAGCTCGCAGTACTCGATGTAGGCGTTTCAACTAATGCGTCGATTGATGATACCCAACGCATTACGGGGGGGAGTGTTAATTGCGCTACACCGACCGACGAGCCCATACGCCCTATCAAGAGAACGGCAACGACAATACAACGATCAGTCTAAACAAACCGTGCCCGAAGGATCGCCAGCGACGTTAAAGGTGAATCACCATACGGTATGTGATCACATAGTAAAGTGGAGATGAAGAAAACGACAATTGTCTATTGAACACGAAGCGTGCTGAATCACTTTCCTAAACTAAATTTAATTCTAAAGTTAATAGTACAAATCGAACTTACTTTTCTACTTATATCTACTTCTAAAATATACTTAATATCTAATAAGGTGAGAAACATAACACTAGAGCTTAAAATAATGAATTAAAACGATATCTTAACCTAAGGTAAAAACGATAGCATAGTACGGAGCGAAAAAGCGTTGAAAAGTGCGCGAATTATAAGGGTGAGCATTTTATTTAATCATTGTGCTGAGTGAAACGATAAAATATTTAGATCACTGCAGGATTAAATGCCGCAACGTATCCATCTCAGTACTAAACGTTAGTTCCCACGTAGATTACCAGGTGAGCCACCAGATAATTAATAGACCAATGTAGAACTCACAACTAACATATGTTTCTGTAGAATCCAGTACTGCGTTGATCAGGTGCAAAGCAAGAAGCTGTCGCATGAAACGTTGCACGATAGCGAGAAACATTAAACGTAAGATTATAGAATTATATGTAAAAATCGAGACTCATACTTACCCTCTCACACACAGGAATTTTATAATCCTAATAAATAAAGTGAGGATTCATAAAATTGAATTGTTCCTGTCGCTGTCGCGCAATACCTCCCACTCGTTCCATTGCAGCATGGCAAAAGGTAGCTTGGCTTGTTTCTTTCAGTTGTCTTCTGCAATGCATATGCAAGTATTTGTTGGACACGGATGTATTACATCCAAGATTGCATCTCACTTCAAAGGGAACCGGGTCAGTGAAC
Organism: Topomyia yanbarensis; assembly: GCF_030247195.1. Taxonomy (NCBI): domain Eukaryota; kingdom Metazoa; phylum Arthropoda; class Insecta; order Diptera; family Culicidae; genus Topomyia; species Topomyia yanbarensis. Next base: position 245,801,779 of record NC_080672.1, read on the forward strand.
CTACATTGATAAAAATGTAAACGTTATGCCTATTGGTTTTACACATAAATTTTTGTAATTTGCGGTGGCATATAGACACTATTTGCTGACTCATAAACCTAATGTGTGTATTTACAAGAAATATTAATCTTACATTCATAGGGTTGCCACCCCTCCGGGTTTGACCCGGAGACTCCGGTTTTCGGGAGCGATCTCCGGGTCTCCGGGTTTTTCATCAATTTCTCCGGGTTTGGTGGGAAAAAGCATAGGTTCAATTTTTTTGGAATTAATTGATTCTTTACAAAATATTTAAAAAGTCTAAATTAACTATTACTCTGGTTCCCTTCGTTTCAAGGTGGCGAAGAGTTCACCAAATATTGCTATTTTCTTTCACAAAGCAATGAAAATGAAAAACAAAATTTACTACAAATTAACCTTCCGGAAGTCGCGCTAGTGCACTGAGTGCACGCTGCTCTGAAAATCTAGCGAAATCGTCTTAGGGGACCAGCGGCTGCTCGTTCGGTAAGCCATATGCGCGACTTCCCGAGGGTTAAGGAAAGTAATATTTCGCTATGTGCTACAATTGAAATGTTGCATTTCACTAAGTCGCTCAAAATGGTGTAAAAAAGTTATTTTACTGCAATTTTACCAAATCATTTCACAAAGTCGCTCAAAATTGTGTAAAAAAGTTATTTTACTGCAATTTTACCAAATCATTTCACTCTTAGTGGTGCTTATCACCAGCTGCACTAAGGTCTGGCAGATTTTTTCTAATCCAACTGACTAGGTCAACATCAAACGAGTTCTTGCGGTTTTGTTGCTACTCCAGCAGCGATCCTTAACTGGGCTAGGGAGGTGAGTTTTGCCCCTTTGTTGCGAAATTAAAATTTGTTGGTGACGAATAACCGACACCACATAGTGTGATGTCGTAGCTCTGCCTCCTTTGCTTTCCTTCTCCTGTTAGTTGTGGAGGAGAGCAATGTTCGTTCGACCTCCACAGTGAGAGTAGCTGGTGCTTTTGTATTCTTGGCACTTAGTCGGCGAAGTGAAATACTACACCACATTAAACCGATAAAACCGTTCTCAAACGTCAAAAATTTACAGCTTTACTTTAACGTAGTAATAAAAAGCGATTAAAGTGCTCTAAAATGCCTAGCAATCGCTTTGATTCCAATTTCTGTCTCGTTCCACTCAAAATCCACCACCCCCTAGATCAGTGAAAATCTCCGGGTCAAAGCCTCTCCAGAGGTGGCAACCCTAAACATTCACATTCCCTAACAATAAGGCACATAAAACCCGATTCTATGAAAATACGCACATATAACTTATGTATGCGCATTAGGGCATCGCAATTTTTTTTTGAAATCTCAGGGGACCCCCCTCTCATATTGTGACAAATGTCAAAGTAAGCTCAGATGCCAAATTACACATCGTTTGGACGATAGGGATCTTTAGGGGTGTGCGAGTTAAGGCATTTTCTGATGCAGATTAGCAATGAGTTAATATCTCAGTCTTATTTCAATTTTTAGGCCCGAAAGTATTGAAAAAAAATATTTTTAGTTGGTTTCCTTTTAGGACAATAACTCATCCAAACCCATGCGACTTGCACGACGCTATAGGTTGCCCTATAGCGGCCCTTACACGTTCAACATTTTTGTCAATACTAGAGAGTTTTGACAAAAGTATTGTACGTGTAATGGAAAAAAGTTGTATTGACGATGTGGATTTCAAACGGGCCTGAAATATTGTAACAATATCGTCAATACTAGTATTGATAAAAATATTGAACGTGTAAGGGCCGCTTATCTAGCATAGTTTGCAGATGAAACTTGGGATGGCAGGCTGCTAGCGGATAGCAAAAATACCAGATCGTGCTGAGTGGGGTGCTGTCCCGGTTAACAATGAGGCGAACGAGATATTTGCAGGTACGTCACTAAGTAGGACAACTATCAGTTTGTTGGATGAATGTATTTTGGATTTTTTAAATTTAAAAATCAGAAAAGAATAATTAAAGTTTAAGAATGATATGAGTGTACTCGTAAGGACACTATCACGCTATCAATACCTATGTAAAACTGACACAATTTTTCCCAATTAAAGATCCCACTCACGCCCACTTCTCTAGAAATTTTTGAAATTGGTGCCATGGGAAAATATGGAGGAAAAATATATTAAATGCTGTAACTTTTGAAGTATCAATTAGAAAATTACGGATACTCATATCCGGTCAAAAAATGCGGACGAGCATGGTCAGGCGATATAAATAGTTTGACACAACTCGCCTGTGCTAATTGTCCCTAGGAAAAAATGCAATTTGCGAATGCGATTTAAAGGCAATTTCAATACTTAGTCAAATTTTCTGGCGGCTGAAGTGGACTTGTTTTGTGCGTTTTTTTAACATGGCGGTTCATGTTTGACTTAAGCTTAAAATAGTTTTGACGTGTTCTCGCTTGTATTTTGTTTGTCTAGTGCACTTCATTTAGCCAACGAATGTGGGAAACTGTGGGATCATGTGTAAGTATAGTGGAACAAGATCTCTGACCTAAAGTCCTAATAAAAGTCAGATTGTGGTAAGTTTTGGTGTGCAATACCACTTTCATAATTGATTCTTCCTATAGTTTGGTGGTGATTACCTAGTATACTGTTAAGTTTATGTGAGTATATAGTGAATCCGAAAATAAGTATTGTTTGTAATTTTACATATTAGGCAATTTGGGGCGAGTAGAGCGGCAAAAAAATTACGGCGGCAAGTCGCCCAAATGTTAGCATTTGAAATAGCCCCCTAATTGCCAGCAATTTGCTGGCAAATTGAAGGGCGATTTGCGCATCCGAGTTGGCAAATAGCCCCCGTTAGCCAGCAACTTGCCCTTTTTGACTGGGTACCATCATCGCTCTAATAGCTGAAATAAGTTTTTTTTCGGTACCCGAAGGATGCTACATTACGATATAAATGGATTGAATTTTTCGAGTTCCGGAAGACTTCCCGTTACTGCATTCTATGCGGCTATGTAGCGCAAGTATTATTCAAACAAAACTCAGTAAATATGTATATAATAAAAAGAGAATGCTGCCAAAAAAAACTCCGTTCCTGTGTATTCGCATGTTACGCAGTTATAGGAGTTTAAGGAAAACAAAAAAGCACATTCAAACGTTTTCCCCCAGCAAACATTTGACGATGGAAGATAGATTAGGTGCATAAAATATACCATGCGGTAGCTTTCGGACAAAAATCAGATCAACGAAAAGCAACACTGCCGGCAACGCAACCATCCGGAAAAAATCAGATAGAGGGTATTACCGATGTTTCCGCCGGGAATCCGACCTTTGGATATAGGTTGGTTACCCTAATTGAATAGCATTATTCTTGTCAGAAAAGTTCAACTTACAATAGCGACTATTTATAATTTGTTGTCTAATGTTTATCAACAAAAATAAAAAAAATAACATTACTACCCAAATATATTGCACCAATGCAGTCAAATAATGTTCGACTGGCTCAAAATTTTGACAGTAAGCTGGCTCACGATGGCGTCTTCGCATATCTCTCCCTAGAGGATAACTAGTAATCACCACCAAACTATAGGAAGGATCAACGGTGAAATTGGTATTTCACACCAAAACTTACCACAATCTGACTTTCATTAAGACTTTAGGTCAGAGATCTTTTTTTTATTTCGTTTATTTGACACAGCTCATAGCGGTAGCTTAACGGAGCCGTGGATCTTTTATGTGTTTGCAATATGTAAAAAATAAAAATAAAAACAAATATTATTGTTTGTCCGTTGGATCTCTTGCGCGCAACTTTTTATTGGGAGACCTTCTTTCGCGGCTCGCCTACTGCGCCATAGGGACCGTTTAATTTCCTGTCCTCTGTATCAAGGTCATCATCGTTAAAGGTGCCTTGGTGCTCGCGACCAGATGTTCTTTCCTGCTTCTTGCACTTACGGGTGACCAATGTATATCCGTTGTCATTCTTATTATCTTCATCACCGATGTTACTTACAGTTGTTTCAGGGGTGCTGGATGTTGCTTTGGCAGTTGTCAATATGGACTGAACAGCTGCCACAAATTTGGCAACCGTTTGTGGTTCAGGTATTGGTATTGAAAATTCTTTTTTGGGTTGGTTTTCCGTGGATTCGTTGGCAATCGGTAGCGATACATTCTCCTCTGTATCTTCCGCGCAAGGTTGTCCGTGGTGTGCTGTCTGTTTACAATACTTTCACGTAGGAGTTTGCCCCTCATGGGCGCATAACGTACTTTGATGAATAGTAGCTTCGTGGGTTTTAAGTTTTATAGTCAAGTGGGAGGGGATAGGTCTTTCGATCCGCATGCTCACCACAAGAACACCGTTAGGTGTACCCGGGAAGAAATTTCTCCACGTATCACGTGTAACTTCTTCGTATTGCGACATGTATTTTGCGATTAGATCAGGAGGGGTACGTGGTGATAGGTCATGTAATTTTACATCTACATAGTCTTTTTCTATATACACGGGAATCTTAATTCCAACTTTATCATTTTCAGCCACGTGCTTCAAGTTTTTCTGCAAAACGAAACGTTCGGCTTGTGCTAACGTGTTGAATGATATGAGCACTACATTGCGAAGATGATGATACTGTAGATACATAACCTCCTTGCAGAGATGCCAGGTACTTTTTTCAAATGTCTGCAATAATAATTTTAAAAGTCTGGGAAGAACAAAAAATGTCAGGAAAGCTAGTGTAACCAAAAGACTTTATATTCAAAAATCTGCAAATATCTGCAACAAAACTTAAAAATCTGCAAATATCTGCAACCAAACTAGAAAATCTGCAAATATCTGCGTCATCCAAAAAATCTGCAGCATAAATTAAAAGTCTGCGAATTTGCAGACTTGTCTGCAAATCTGGCATCTCTGCCTCCTTGTGCTTTAGCTGCATCTTCACCTTCAGCAGGTATTCTACTTCACGAAAACTCAATCGTACTGAACAGAATTTAAAGTCAACGACCGCTGCGTTGGGTCGGAGCAAAGATTTTTCGTCAACTTTACTCATGATGGCAAGAATAAATTAAAAGTTTCCTTTGTTCTCGAGACAATGCACACTAGATCGAGAGGTTGCTAGTTGTTGTTCACTTGGTTCGATTGTACGTCTGACTTGGGCAGAAGTAGAAAGTAGACTCCAGGTCAGAGATCTTGTTACGATATGTTAAGATTTGTCTGTAATATACACCCTAAGCGAAAAACTGCAACTGTTATATTTGCCGTAAAACCGTTCAATCAAAACACCCAGCTCAACCGTCAATTCAAAATGCTATATCGAATGCAAAAGGCCTTTCGCAAAGCGCCATCAAAAACACCGCAGCGAAAACATAGCACGAAACAGAGCGAACAAAAATCACTCACACAACCAAAGATGTATAACGATGGTGCTAGAAACCGCTTCAGCATTGTTGCACTACCGCCAAACGAAAAACATATGCCGCTGAAGAAGGACGAACAAATTTTACTCTGTTCGTTTCCTAATCCGTGTGCCAATAGGGTCTTTTTTCTCCCATTGCTTTCTAGCATTCTGCAGTTCGTAAGACGGTCAAGGTCACTGAGCCAAAAGTTCAACGAAGGCGAGTTGTCGTTAAAAGTGGAGGCTAGCTGGACGTTTTGCTCGTGAACAAGGCGCATAATTGAAGTGCGAACGGATGGAAAAGGAAGCATAAAAAGGCTGCTAGTCGGCGAGAACGACGTATAGAAACGCCAACGTCGTACAGGAACACGAAATGCGCGCAGGAGCGTTGGCGAAAGGAAAATGGCGGAATAGTGAGTAGTAAAATGTAAAAAGAGTGCAGTAGGAAGAAGAGAAAAGGCATGAGAATAGGTTAGGGTGTATGCATAGTGGAAGAGCGGAAGTTATAAGAAAGAAGCCATGGTAGAGGCGTAGTAGAAAGGAGAAAACAAGGAGAAAGGAATAAGAAGAGGAAAAGTGAAGATGGGAATAATAGATGTTTATTGATTTGAGTAACACACGTTCTTTTGATTTGAGTACATTTTGTCCTTAGTGTTTGCGCTTGGATTCGATTTTGGTAGTTCTGCTCTACCCGCAGAAGGCAACCCTCAACAATCTTGTTTTACTATACTTACAGACGATTCCACAGTTTCCCACACTCGTTGGCTAAATGAAGTGCACTAGACAAACAAAATACAATCGAGAACACGCCAATTGTTTGAAAAAACAATTTTAAGCTTAAGCCAAACATGAACCGCTATCACCGACAAACTGACATGAAACTGTATTTTCAAATTTGGCAAGATATTATTAGAGAGTCGACGCAAAATTTTGTGACTCGTACTATCAAACGGATGTTTGTTTGACAGTACGAGTTATGAAATTTTCAGTCAACTCTAATAATCATCGAAGCTACTCTATGTATCTAGAGTTTCTCTAGTAGAAGTTTGGATAAGAGAAAATAGACAACCATAGTTTCAAGGCACTTGGCTCAAAGAAATTGGGCTATACTTGAAATGGTTAAAGGAAACTATAACCTTAGACATATATGGTCTAGTTTTGTTGAACATTAAATTTTGACAAATAGCTGACAACATTTTGTAAACATGTACCGATATTTGACAAAATATAAGGTAATTCAGGCCAAATGGCATACACTGCATTTTTGACGAAAGATCTACGGTCCGATCGTAATCGTTTCATTCTCGGAAATGGAATAGTTTAGAAATTGGTATTGCACACCATAACTTATCACAATCTGACGTTCATTAAGACTTTAGGTCAGAGATCTTGTTCTACCATACTTACACACGATTCCACAATTTTCTACATTTGTTGGCTAAATGAAGTGCACTACACACAACTTTAAGCTTAAGCCAAACATGAACAGCCATGTTTGAAAAACGCAAAAAAACAATCAAGTCCATTTCAGCCGCCAGAAAATTTGTCTAAGTATTGAAATCGCCTTCAAATAGCATATGCAAATTGCATTTGTTTCTAGGGGCAATAGACCTTTCTCGTCCGACCTAACCCCCTTTTTTCTTATTTTTATTCAAAAGACTACACATTTTTAAGAATATTGCCGTTGAAATGAGACTATTTGGAGCTATCGTGATTTTTTAATGATTTTTTTAAATTTGAAAAATGCAAGAATGTTGAGTATTTTTTTCACCTTTGCAAGAATGGTGGGACTCAAAATGTGTGTTTGGGCAACACTGTTTTGAATATTTTTGCTTGAGTTCCTGGCAACGCGGCAAATGAAGTGGTGAGTCGCGGTACAAAGTTCATTGGTTATGTAAACAAACCAAAGTGAACCTCTCGGTAGAGAACATTGCATGATAATGTTTAACCTCACTTTTTTGGCAGTTCAGAGAGATTGTTTAGATGGTCTTGGAATTTTTGTTGATTCGATCATAGTATGAGAAACTTGGTTTGGTTCGCTGCCAAATGTTAGCACTTTCCAAACAAGGTCGCTCAGCTGTTATTTTTTATTTGATGTCGGCATCATACATTGTTCCGTTAAATTTAACATTTTTACTTTTCTTGTACATGATTCATCGTAGAAGTAAGGAATTTCTAGCCAAACATTTGAAAAAGGCCCACTGCCAAATGCAAACAAATCGAATTTTCATGTACTCTATTAAAATCCTGGGACAAAACCTGTGGATATATGTTTTCTTTTTCTTTTTTTCTATTCATTTGATCTCTTGTCTTGCATAGCCACTCTTTCTTCCTCACATATTTTAAATGGACTGGCTACATTTGACAGTTCCCCCTGACTGCATTTGACGGTTCCCTTTGGCTGCATTTGACAGCTCCTCCTGGCTGCAATTGACATTAGGTTTTTTCGTATCCACACGTCACGTCCCAGTTAAAAACTATCTATCTGGCCATGTGCATAAACATAACGCAACAATGGATTATGAAGAATTTTGATGATGATTTTATAACAAATTATAAAAGGGCCCGGCTGATATAAAAGTCCTAACTAGCAATACGTTTATTATAAAATTATTATAAAGGATTATTGTAACTGATTCCAAAAGGATTATAAAGGCAGTGAAATACGTACTCAATGAATTAAAGGGAGTGTCTGATGTAAACAATATGCGCAATCAAACTAAATAAAACAGTATTAAATTTTTAAATAGAATTATAATGAATTCGACCAAAACTTCTTTTGTCTTTTTCTCAAGGTTTACGTTTGGCAGTTAGACCCTTTTCAAATGTTTCAAATGTTTGGGTAGAATTTAGATTATTTTATCGTTGTTGCGATCAATTTCATTTGGTTTGTTTTGTTCACAATGTTAGTCGCAGAGCATTTTGGTGATCTATGACAATTGATGACCTTTACACCCCATACTAGGTCCGCTCCTGTTGCAGCTGTTTCGCCCCGTCCGGCATCGAGTCAACCGATGATCCAGCCTGCGCCGCACTCGTCTGTCGCTATGCCAATGGCAGGGACTTGGATTAAAGGCTAAAAGGTCAGCTACGGCTGGTGGTGTTGCTGCAATCGGTTTGCCTTCGGCCACGTTGGACATTCGGCTAACGGGAATATTCAGCGATTCCGATTCGAAGGAAGCAGCGCCAGTAGCAGACTGCTTCGGTTCAGCAATACGCTCCGGTATCGGACGAAGCTAACACTCCGGCAGGACGAAGGTTTCAATGAGGGGCTCAGGTATAAGTAGCAGAGTCCTTGCACTTACTGCTTGTCGAGTGAACAATTCCGACGAAACCACTACCGCTCTCGCCAAGTTTGATCACCGTAATAAGTGCGACGTCAGCGGTATAGTGCCAGGAATAGTCGAGAAGAGTGCCAGGACTGACTTGCCGAGAGCTACAAGATTAAATAGCAGAGCGTTTTTAAAGTGACCGTAGTATAACGTAGAGGCTTTAGGCAGATGATTTATTCAGCAGAATAAGATAGCAAAATTACCCAAAACATAAGAGCTGGCTGCCGAAGTGAATCCACACACATCATCACCTACAGAGGCAAGCAATATTGGAACGCAGCGAAATTCCTCACAATGAATTGATCTCGTTAGATGAAATTCCAGGAAGTACAATTTTCAGTCGAGAGAGAGACTGATAGAGTAGCAGCAGCTAGGAATTTTCTTTCGAAAGCTAGCAGCGCTTTCGCGTATCCTGCGCTAAGTAGAGAGCGTTAAGACAGATCTCCGAAGCATGTCAAGTGCTATCAGATGAAAAAAAACGTCGCATCTATGACCAGTACGACAAGGACGGTCTGCTGACCAACGGTTCCGTCCGGTACCACCATAACACACGGCACCGGCGACACATATATTCACAACATACTAATTACTTATCCTTCAGAAAAAGTAAATAAATTGACTATGAAATTTATCATTCGCTGCCTAGTTATTTCGTGCCAATTTGAACAAGACAGCAGTTGCAGATAGCTTTATTGCGGTGCCAAAATGATGGCAACTCGGGATATAATATAAATTTACATATAATTTCTCCTCCGTGATATTCTACCAGAATATATAATGCTCTGCATTATTATCACTCCAATCAAACCCTTCTTACTCCTTATCGTCAGTGCCGAGCGCTATTTTGCATTTTCCGGCTAAATCAACGACAATGCGATAATCGACGAAACTTTTGCTGTAATGGAACTTGTACACGAATAATAAATAATTGTTCCATTCGAAAGCGATAACCTTGTCCTCATGTTCGCAGCTATCATACGCTGGTAGGCCTTCTGACCAATGGAAACGTTCTTCGATATGGGCATTGAACGATCAAAATCATTTCAACAACTTACCATCAACCAAATTCGTTACCTATAAAGTTCAGGTAAACTTCAACACCTAAAAATGAATAATCAATCGGATCATCTTGTTAGGAATTAACCCATGAGCAAACAAACAAATGTGTACAAATCCTTATCCATCATCCAGAAAGCAATCGTTTTATAGCCCAATGCTTGATCTTTCGATTCAGCATATGCCACCGGGTTTTACATCCAGCGTCGATTGGTCAATGTATGAACCAGGTTACCATTGTTCCAATCCTCATCCCTCTTGAGTTGATATTCTTTCAAAGAGCATCGATGTATTCAAGTAATGTAAATTTTAAAAGTCCGTGTAAACAAGTCTTAGGTATACAAGCACACCGAACTGTCAGAAAAGTGAGGTTATACATTTTCATACAATGCTCTATTTTTTGACAGGTATATGAATGAATCATTTCAGCATCAGTGATGCCAGGTCTATTTAAACAATAGCCTGCAGTAAAAATATAAAAGTCTGCAGATTGCTACAAAAATCTTCAATAAATGCGACGTAGAAATGTAGTATGTATATAATTTAAATGATCAAAAATGTTGAAGGCTGGTGTATAAATTGGCTGGCATAGGCTTTGTTCTGCTAAATATTTGTAATCTGCAAAAGATCTGCAGTGAAAATGCAAAATCTACAGATTTACTAATATATATGCAGATCTGGCATCCTTTTAGTATTCCCCACAGGAAATTCATCCCAGTTAAACTCATTCCGGAACCGGTTCGGATTTCTTAATGGAGTCATTATGGATTCCAAATCAAATGCAACAACCGATTCCGACTCAGAATCGGTTGTTGCATTTGATTTGGAATCCATACTGACTCCATTCAGGATTCCGAATCAAATTCCGAATGGTTTGACCGGGATCCAAATACTGTGAAAATACGGGGAAACAAGGCAAGATAGGTATTCAGAATATGGGGTTAAATGAGCAGCTTGCACTATTTTTGATTTTTTCAATAGTTAGAGGTTCCAAATCATCGCGGCAGTAGGAAGTAACGAATTGGGGATAAAAAAGGAAGCATCCTATCATATAAAATTTTTTGACGAGAAAGGTCTATTAGCACAGGCGAGTTGAGTCAAACGTCAAACTTTTTAAATCGCCTGACATGTTCGTCCGCATTTTTTGACAGGGGAGAGACAAGTCAAGTAATGATGTGTAACTCATTATACAGATGGAGCTACTGTTCCGAGTTAACATTATTTGCCAAAAATTTTCACCGAAATCGTGCTAGTTGTCATGTCGGTTTGTCGCAATGTCGTATATACAGGTCTGGCGAAGATGGCACTTTGGTATTCGTAAGATGAATCTTACATGAGTGGTGTGAGTGATCACAGTATAAATCGACTTGCTTTCGTCATAGCAGTCTTTCCGTTCCCATTGAATCGTGTGACCGCTATGACGTGGACCCGTTGTGCTTCTGGATTGTTTACATATTTTTGGTTGCCAACACTAGCAAATCGTGTGATCTGCCACACCTATATATACCTCATTGGGTTTGTCGGTGGTAGTAGTCCTATAGTTACTACATTCACAGTTAGGCGGAGACACTGAACATGTCAAATGCCGGAGCCAATCGAGCATGACGTCACAAAATGTTATGTTTTTGAAAATATGTGAAGGAGGTATTGAAATCGTTATGATAATAAAAACACTAATTTATTGTTTCTGCAAATTTTTGATAAAATGTTTTCTGGCTTGAAGTGTGACATGTAGTTTAGTTTAAATTGGTTTAATATGATGACAAAAAAGCAAATTACATTAAAACGAGAATAAAACATTTTTATATTGCCATCGACTTAGGGCATGTTCAGGAGTGTTTCATTTCTAGATTCATAATTTTGACAGTTCTATAAAATAAAACTGAAAATTTTAAAACTAGAACTTGCTGTCCTCAGCAGCAGTTTTCGCGGGTGTTCCATTCAGTTTCAAATTTATGTCTCGCGATGCCTTTAGCGTTGCTGCATTCAAATTTATTTTTCCCCGGTCTATCGGGTCTAAGTGTCTGCGCTGAGTACTCTCCATGCATTTAAAACACAGTTCTAAACATGTTTTAAAATCAGCAACAAATAGAACGGCGTCGTATAACAGTTTTAAATTTTGAAACAAAACTGTTCGAAATTATAAAACAAAACGCTCTGCTGGGGATGTGAATGTTTCAGCTCCAGTCCTACTTTGAAACTCCTATACAAAATAAAACGCTCCTGAACATGCCCTACTATCCTGACGTTTTTCGCGAGGAACAGTGACTCGGCTGATTCGTAAACGGAAGACTGTATTTTTTAATTATTTTTTCACGGATTTGATGGCAATTTGGCATGTGGGCTGCAGGTATATTTGACATAAGTCTGAATAGGTTTTTGTCCAAATTAGTATTCACAAGTCGAAGATGGTCGATATTTTTTTTTAACACTTCCTCCAATTCCATAAAAAAATTAAAGGTATTTATGTTGGCGTATTTCAATGCATTGCCTGTGTAATCTTTCAGTTTAGTAAAAAATGTAACTTCATCCATAGGAATCTCAGTTGAAGTACAGCATTTTATACAGTAATTGCAAACTTGAGATCGAAGCGATATCTGACGCATAATCATACCCGTCATAGACCTGTCAGCTCAGTTTTTCGGATCACATCGAACAAAATCGATTTTAAACATCCATGTTCGACTTTATCACCCGTGAAAAATAAGCAACGATTTGTTTTCACCTTGCTTTGAGCCCAGCCAGCATAAAAACTAGGACATGGTTTGCTAAGCCTGAGTGATTTGGAAGGGTGTTATTACCTACGAATCTTTTCAAATTATTACAGTAATTTAATCCGGGTTGAATGGCCATCTCGTCGAAAATCAGAACACAATTTCTGTCGGATTCACTAACGCAGCTTACTTTGTGGAGCAGAAGATTGAAAACTTCATCCAATATACCGCTTTCGAAATGAAGTGACTGAAGTCGCTCTCTTAATGTTCGACTACTTGGCAGAAACCGCTTCTTTCGTTCGATTTCGTATGCTGTCGATCCACACGAAAATTTACATTGCAGGCCAGCCTCCTGTCAAGGATGGCGTCTCTGTACAGCCAGCATCACTGCTTTTAATGTAAAACAATAATTTTGGATCTAATCATTAAAAGCTGTGTTTTGTTACTAAATGTAGATTTTCTGAATGATATGGTATCTAAACATCACGCAATATGCAAAGCGTCGTGTGGAATGCTTGAATATTGTGCATGGCACCGAACATAATTCTTTGTCTGGGGCTTTATAGCTATAACGCCCCATATATGTAGGTCGCTTTCAAACTCCATATGTTGGTATAGGGTTGCCAGGGGGCTGTTGCAGACTGTACTAGAGTGACACCTATAATAGGTTTAGGTATCTTGTTCACTGGGGTGATACCTATACGAATATATACATACTCTGGTTGCAGATAGTGATGAGAGGCAGCGATGTATAGGTGTGTGTGAACAGGAACGATCGGAGAATAAAAATTGGTGAGTAAAGTGAAAAAAACGGTGCCAAACCACAGACTAACAGACATAACACTCGAAAACAATGCTTCGCCCGCTTTACCGGTCATTTTAAATATATTTGTAGTTGGGACTGTGGCCACATTTGAAATTATGGCGCCACTGACATATGAACAAGCATATGGGGGATAGACCACTAGCGAAAAATGGTTCCCAAATCTGAGGGGTAACCCACCAGCAAATGAGTGTTTGGGACTGTGAATAAAAGGTTGAGCTAGTGTTTTGGGAAAATTGCCGGATCGATGTTTTTTTGCGGAAATTCCCTCATAGTGTTATGTCTGTTAGTCTGTGGCCAAACCTCGAGAAAAACCTAATTCACGTAAGGAAAATAAAGCCAGGGAACTATCCCAACGAAACACGTTTTAGGTTAAAACTTCTGCTACAGAGGAAAAGAATTCGGTGTGAATGTGAAAGAAATGAAGCCACAGATGCAGCGGGCATAGCACCACCTTGATTTTGCACGTTTTCGTCCCCCATTTGCAAGGTTAGGTTTTCATTCGGAGGGAGAAGAGATGATATAGATTTTGTTGTATTGGTAGCCTTGGCAGAAGATTCGAGTGAATCAGTGGGTAGATGATTTTTCATTCGGGCATTGACGTTCACGTCAATTGTTTTTCGTTATTCTGGTTTGCCTTTATAATCACGAATAACAGCTTTCCTACTACATACCTGTTCTGTAAACATACTAAGCGCTAAGGTGACATCGGCCATGTATATAAAGTTTGCCGCAGTAAGAAGCAGTCAATTGGATGATCGATTTTTACTATGCTGGGAATAATCGAAAGAGTCGTCTCTGTCGTTCTGGTGTTTCTGTGTTGATACGTGACTCATGTGGGTAGCACATTCTGATGTATTGTACATTAATATGAAAAGAACGTTTTGGCGAATGTGTGGGTAGCACACAAAGCATGTGGGTAGCACATATTGGTCGGCTATTGTGTGGGCAGCACATGTACATGTGGGAAGCACATGTAAGTGAAGTTTTGTGTGGGTAGCACACGTTGGACATGGGTGAAGTTTTGTGTGGGTTGCACACGTCGATGAATATGAAAGCAAGAAACATTATTTTTAATATTTAAATGATAAAAATAAAGTGGTAGTACGGAAACTAAAATTTTCTTTTTAACTTTTTAGATGCTTCGGTAGTTCCACAGTTTAAACCGGGTCGTGACCCTCGGAACGATTGGCTCAAATGAAAGCGCGCTCTTGAACGTTATTTGAAATTGAGCAAGATTATCGATGAAGAAGAGAAATGTGATCTTTTATTGGTTCTAGGAGGAATCGAACTGCAAGATCAATATGAGAAAATAGTACACTATGAAGTAATGGTAACAGAACAAAATGATGCTGGTGTGAAAGTGCAGCGCGTTGACACCTATGCGTCGATCATCCTTTCACTTGACATGTGCTATGCGCCAAAAACAAACAAGCGATACGAACGCCATCTGTTACGCAACATCAAACAAGAGGAGCGCGAATCTTTTGATAATTTCGTTAATCGCATACGAGAGCAGGCTAACAGATGTGAGTTCGCTGACGTAAATGACGCTTCAATTGACCAGATAGTCGAAGGATGCCTCTCACACGACTTCCGTAAGAAACTGTTGTCTGAGGAGAAGACTTTTGAGGAAATTCTGCAACTCGGAAAAGCAATGGAAGACTTACAAGCTCAGTATAAGACATACTTGAAAACTGTCCACCCGGCTCAATCAGAAGTCATACAACGTGTGCAACCGACCAATAAGTCAGGTGTAAGATGCTTCAAATGTAATCGGGTCGGCTACATTGCGCGTGATAAGAACAAATGTCCAGCGTCTGGTGTAAAATGCCATACTTGTGGCGAACTCGATCATTTCAAAATATGCTGCCCAAAGAAGCGCAAATGGGACGAAAAGGATAATTTGTTTCCTCAGAAGAGAAAAGCGATACTTTGGCATTCGAAGTTGGTGGCGTGAAGATACAAATATTGGTCCATTCCGTCTCACCGCCGAATATAATTACACAAAGGACATACGGAGAATTAAAACAAGCAGGAATTGAGGAAAGCGAGAAATATCAAGGATACGGATCATCAGATACTATTTACTCCAGAAAGGCATTTGAAATCGAAATAAAAATACCGGGAGATGAATATGGAGTTTGGAGCTACGTCCTCGTCTCACCGGATGGACAAACCAATATCTTATCGAAATCGACGGCATTTGCTCTTGGCGTATTAAGAATTGGTTATGAAGTTAACGCAATTACAAAGCCTGAACAAAAACCTAAATTGCCGTTCCCGAAAGTGCCGGGAATTCAGTTAAGAATTCACATCGATTCAGCTATCACACCGGTATGCCAAGCAATCCTTCGTCTACCCATCGCTATGGAAACAGAAGTCGAGCAACAGATACAAGCTGGGTCTCTCCGTTGGTTCCTGTTCGGAAAAGCGACGCGAAACTGCGTCTTTGTGTCGATCTTCGAGCGGCCAATAAGGCAGTATTGACTGAGAATTGTCCAATGCCGAACATAGAAGAAGCTCTGTCGTCTATCCACAAGGCCGAAATGTTGTCAACACTTGATTTGGAATCCGCTTTCTACCACCTAGAGCTTGAAAACGAAAGCCGAGATATAACAACATTCGTTTCACGAAGCGAACTATATCGCTTTACGCGCCTAGTTTTTGGAATAAAAAGCGTTCCTGAGTTATTCCAAAATACTATCACAACTGTAATTGGAAAGATCAAGGGAGTTATAATATATTTAGATGATATATTGATATTTGCTGATTGACCGTATTTTGGCATTAGTCATGGAACGACTCAGAACTTACAACCTAAAAATCAACGTGAAAAAGTCAGTTTTAAGAGCTTCGAGCGTTCAGTTTTTGGGATTCATAATATCTAAAAAAGGAATCAGCCTCACTGAAACTAAAATCAAAGCATTTATGAACATACGTGCTCCACAAACAGTTAGTGAACTTCGTTCATTTTTGGGTACGGCACAGTTTTTTGGCAAATTCATCGAAAATATATCCAAGCGTACGTATAATATGAGACAGTTACTACATAAGGGGACGCCATTTGATTAGAAAGAATGCCACTGCTGATTTAAAGATGGTAGTATCCAACCAAAAGACGCTCAAATACTATGACCCCCAAGATAGGACGTATTTGATAACCGACGCCGGTCCTAACGGATTGGGCACTGTTCTGGCCCAGGATGAGCAAGGCGAGATCCGTCCTGTCATGTGTATATCCCGAAGCTTAACACCCTGTGAAACCAAATACTGTCAAACTGAGAAAGAGTGCCTCGGAATTATATGGGCGATGGAAAAATTATACATCTATCTTTACTAATCCGCTTTACCCTCATCACGGACTATAAACCACTTGTTTACTTATTTGACCGAGTACGATCGAGACCGTCTGCCAGCATGGAAAGGTGGGTACTAAGACTACAGAATTTTGATTTCGAGACGCGCTACGAGCCAGGCGATAAAAACGTTGCAAGCAAGCTAGAATTGGAAAGTGCTAGTACAGAAGATTCTGATCTGCAGAAAATTCGTGACGCTTTGACAACAGACGATTGGACAAACATTCCCATCCAATTCAAGACTTTCAATTCAAGAGTAACTAACACAGTATGGAAATTTGATTCTAAGTGGAGACCGAATTGTGATTCCCACGGCTCTTCAACAAAGAGTTACAGAGATAGCACATTTAGGTCATCAAGGTGCAACTGCGATGAAAGCACACCTAAGAATCTGACTAACAATGTTGTTTCCACATTTTCACTCAGGGTAGGTACTATTTTTGTAGGTTTGGATAACGCAGTGGAAAAGTGCTTGAAGGCCTGTAAGGAATGCACGATGAAGATGTTCAGTAAGTTTGGCATATCTCAATCGATAACAACTGATAATTGGCCTGATCGCAATGGCGCTGTCGAGAGACAAAATCGTAGCTTGAAGAAAAGGATCAAAATCAGCGTGGCACAAAACACCGACTGGAAGAGAGATATTTACGAGTATTTGTTATTCTATCACTCGACACCTCAGGAAACTACGGGCCTGTCTCCAGCTAAGATGCTGTTCAATCGCGAGCTAATCAGTTTACTTCCTACGACCCAGGAACCGAAAAGAATATTTTTTGAAAGAACAGCAGAGGAACGTGACGCTTTCGGTAAGGAACGCAAGAAGCAATATGCAAACGAAAACAGAAATGCCAAAGATAATAACCTCTTCGCTGGCGACACTATTTTGATCCGGAACTTGAAACTGGGTTCAACTCAACCTAACTTCCGACCAGAAGAATTTGAAGTTATCAGCGTGAACGGAAGCGAACTTGGGGTCAGATCTAAGGAAACTGGGAAGGAGTGTACGAGAAATCGAGTTCATGTTAAACAACTCTCATCCAACACTACAAGCCAAGCTGATACGCACTCGCCACCAAAAGAGTCAATCAATGATAACACACTGTCACTTGACGACAACGAGCATAACCTTGAGCATGAACAAGCAAGGTTCAATGAGGTGCCACTGGAAGACATGAATCACCCTCAAAGAAAAAGGAATGCTCCGGAAAAGTACAAAGATTTCCTCTTGTATCAATAATGCTTTCAACATTGAAAGGACAATTCGTAAACTAATTCGTAAGTAATCGGTCAATAAATGATATCAAAACACTAAGATGATCTAGACATTATTTCCATATTTGAGGAGGGATGTACTGGAGTGAAACCTATAATAGGTTTAGGTATCTTATTCACTGGGGTAATACCTATACGAATATATACATACTCTGGTTGCAGATAGTGATGAGACGCAGCGATGTATAGGTGTGTGTGAACGGGAACGATCGGAGCTAGAACGGGCAGTTAATAATCGGACAGCAACGAGAGTGCGTCAGTACAAAGACCTTCTACAACACTTTCCTCTGACCACTCTTTAATTTCAAATTTTCGGTCATTAAACGGAATTAGTCGGTAGTCATTTTTGCCTGCACATCCTCCAATTTTCTTTTTAATGCCTTGTTCTCCTCTTGAAGGTTGCTGAAATATTTTATAAGTCAATTTAAAAAAACTAAATAGAGAAAATAACCCGCTCACTTTAACCTTCCACTGCATTGTTCACAGCACTCTACTAACACCAACTGTTTGCCAAGCTCAATACCGCTGAAATGCTTCATCCAAAAACTCCATGTGAATGTACTGTAGGGCCTGCTCGGTTTTTCGCAAACCTATTTGGTGCTGAATTGTAATGCTTTGATCGTTTCCGGAAATAACGGGAGCACAGCGTTCATCTTTTCGAAAATCTGCCGATGCCAGATGCAGTTGCGGAACATCTTGAAAAACCGGAACTGCATGACTGGTTTTCAAAATTTTACCGCTTGGGGACAAATATAAACTTTTTTCATCAAGGTGGAGCTGTTAAAAATGGATAATATAACTTCTCAAGCAATAAAAGCAATAACATACACTGCATAATCTAGCCTTTTCTCGAACAACGAAATCGATTGCAAGTTTACAAAAATCAAGCCACTCTTTCCTTAAGTTTTCCTGCTTCGGAAAACGAAAATAAGCCAGTTTTTAAAAAAGCACTTCATTGCTGCAAAGTTTACGTTATCAATTGATTAAATAGTTCGTTTCAGTACTGTAGTAAGGAGCGTTTTTGTAAAGTTTGAACAATTGCACGGGGTGCCAGAATTTTATTTCTGAGAACACAGTTGCCAGCTAGGGGCAGATCACTCTAAGAATGTATAACAAATTTGCATCAAATTAGAAAAAAATGCATTTAACAGAGTTTTTAATAGTAGAGTTGCGTAAAGAGGATTGGCAACATTGGACCAATCATTGGTCTTTTTTAAATTTTGGCAACCTTTTATTTTTAGTTAAATTTCAAATGACTTAACCCGAACGCTTCAGTTAGAAGTTAACTTTGTGCATTTAAAAATTTAAAATTAAGTGTTGTTTTATTTTGTAAAAATCAGTACGATAAATAACATCGTATAAAAAATTTAAGCGTAAGATAAATTTGAAACAGGTACATATGTATAAGTGGAATGCATACACAAATTTGTCAAAATTTTAGCTGCACTTTAACTATGAGAATACCTTCATATTTCCACTGTCTGTGGAAGATTATTAACACTACCCAGAGCTGTTCCGGTGTTTGAAATAGTGACAAATTTGAATATCAGTGAACATATATTTTTTAATAATTATCATTAAGCGAAATATTAACATTATTTAAATGTTAATATTACACTAGGGGCAGATCACTCTAAGAATGTATAAAAAATTTGCATCAAATTGAAAAAAATGCATTTATTTTCCATTTTTGCATCAGCTTTGCACTGCCTCGCAAAAAAGTTTGTTTAACAAACGTCCTACGCTGATCCACTTTGTTCGACGTTTTGTAAAATGTAGGGCTAGTTTTTCTGTAGGGTTTGGCGTCTTACACGCAACGCAAACAACATTGCACGCAACGCAAAATACATTATGAATTTCTATTTTGATGGAAATAAATGCATTTAATTTCGCTGATTTTTAAAAATGCATCACAAGTGATCTGCCCCTAGGTTGCCAGTTTACCAGTTTTTGTCTCCGCCTAACTATAGAATGTACCCAGTGAGCAAATTTTCTGACAGAGACCGCTTTGCTAGATTTCTGTAAGTCTTGGTTTGGCAGCCCTGTCAGATTTCTGCGCGTATCCTGTCGGGTTAGTTGAGCTAGGGCGAACTCGGTTTCGCTCGCGTTTTCTAGCAAATTTTGACAGGAACCGAGCAAAACCCTGGTCGAACTCGGACATAAACTGTGCAAAGATCCTGGCAATTCATACGTGTTACTACCCGGTCAGCGTGGCAAGCAGAAAGTTAGCAAAAGTTGAGCAAAGCGAAATTGATGCTGGCAGAGTTTCTGCGAGCATTTTGCGCGATTTGTGCGAGAATTCTGGCAACGAATTCGCTCAAATGTAACAACCGTTTCTGACAGAAGCGGTTAAACCAACCGATGCTGCTCACTTTTATTCAGAATCGAGCCAGAAATGTACGGCCAAGATCTCTGCACGCTTCCTGTCACATCTTTGTCAGATGTTTTGCTCGATTCCTGCTAAATTCTACCAGGTAGGGATTGCCAGGATCTTTGCACAGTTTATGTCCGAGTTCAGCCAAGGTTTAGCTCGGTTCCTATCAAAATTTGCCAGAAAACGCGAGCGAAACCGAGTTCGCCCTAACCCAACTAACCCGACAGGATACGCGCAGAAATCTGACAGGGCTGCCAAACCAAGACTTACAGAAATCTAGCAGAGCGGTCTCTGCCAGAAAATTTGCTCACTAGGTATAAGTAGTCCTTATTCTCGAATACTTAATTGCATGCAAGATCCCAGTAAAGTTCAGCCGGAAATGAACTGGAATTCTGACTGGTTCCAGTTCGTGCACCGGCTCCAGTGACACAACCGATTCTAGTTAGAATCGGTTGTGTCACTGGAGCCGGAATACGATCTGGAACCAGCCAGAATTCCAGTTCACTTCCGGCTGAGCTTAACTGGGATCACGACAAGCGACCGAGAGCACCAGCTGTTCATACAACCTACCGATGACAGATGAATTTACGTTTATTCGTAATGGTGGACGACCGTTTCTATTCTATTCTCTGCACCGGCATGGAACTATGACAGAGTACCTTGAAATCCGATCAACAGTGATCCGATCACCTGGATAACGTTGCGAACCCCAGCTGCCGCCCGGTCAAACCATTCGGAATTTGATTCGGAATCCTGAATGAAGTCATTATGGATTCCAAATCAAATGCAACAACCGATTCTGAGTCGGAATCGGTTTTTGCATTTGATTTGGAATCCATAATGACTCCATTCAGAAATCCGAACCGGTTCCGGAATGAGTTTAACTGGGCGTGATGAAGCACCAAAGAATTACGTAAGCGAGTTGCCTTGATCACCCTTAATTTCTCTATTATTTTTTTGTTTTTGTTTATTAGCAATATTACGGTAACCTGTCGACATATCGAAACATCTTTCATTAGGGCCTGGAGAAAAATCAGTTTCAATATTCGGCGATGCTTTTTTAAATGTAACTTTTATTGTAGGTATAATTTTTTTTATTATGTTTTTTCTAAAGCATCATTGGTTAAACCTTATAACAATATAACAAAGAATTTGATTCCTATGTGCTTTTAGTGGGAAGAAACTAAAAGAATGCTTACGCCCAATTTGCATTCCAGTCGTGATTTCGCCCTTTAGCAACCACCATTTGCGAAAGGGCTAAACCAAAGAGAATAGGGAAAGAGACGAATAGTGTGAAGCCAAAAATACCTTATTGAGCAGACCAATCGTGCAATGTAAATAAACATTACTCATGCCTGAGTTGGAGGAGATAAGTATTGTACATCTATTAAAAAAGTAATTTCAATTTTCGTCAGAATTTGGTTCAATCGTGATTGTGAGGTGCATTCTAGAGTATATGTATGAGTAAAAACAAGCTTTAGAATTATTTCATCTCTTTGTTTCGAAATGCGCATCGTTTGATAAACAAATCCAACGATCGACATACGGTTTGTTTTCAAAATATAATAGGAGTCATTTAAAGTGCTGCCTGTGGAAGCGGTTGCCAAAATTCTAGTGTTGAAATCATCATAAAGGGAGTGTTGCTGTTTTGACTGCTTTTCACTCTTCGTCTCTTTCCCTATTCTCTTTGGGCTAAACTGGGAATATAATTTTCAGAAGGGTGCGGTAAATGGGCTAAACCAGGAGGGTGTCACTCCTGTCATCCGCAATGGAGATATACGAACTTTGACAGTAGTCAACATATGATGGGCCTAGCTGCATCTAGGCCCACGTCGCCCGTGCAATAGCATTGGGTTGTTTTGATTTTAACAAAGGCAGATGTTGGATGAGACAAAATGGCTGCCTAGCAGGAGACTGGGCTAAACTGACTCTGTCTTACTGGATAGGGCTGGGTAAATAGACGAGCTTGACAGGATATTATTTAATAGGGCTCAGCAAATGGGCGCATAGAAACCCAATGCAAATGAAAGGGCGCGTGCATCTTTTCTTCAAATTTCATGAAAATATCGAAATATTCGAATGTTTGTGTGCAACAACCACTGAGTAGACATGATCACAGTCGATATTAATTATCATTTATATAATAGAAGCGCCGTTTACAGAATAATTTTGTGAATAATAACCATTCGCCCCTGTTCTGTCAAAAAAAATTTAGTTTAGCCTTTATATTCCATATGAGAAGAAGGGCCTAAGTCGAAATCTCGAAGAAAATGAATGTTTCGCCGTTTTGTTTTCTTTAATTATAAATCGATCTATAAACTATTTTAACTAATTTTCAACTCAATCTTGTAGTATTTTAGTCGCATAATGCCATAATAGCGAAAACGCAGTTTGTTTACATTTGCGATTCAAGCCCTAATGAAAAATCTATGTCGATATGCCTTAACTCAGGTCAAGGAAGCATTATTATCCTGAGTAGCTATACCAAGGTATTTTAGGATTTCGCAAAAGAATCTCTGCCCATAAAGGCATAAATATTTATCCACTATTCCCCATAAAGTTTGCTCGAACCGAATGTCCGCCTGGTTTGATTCGAATAGACCACACCGACCCGACAGGGTTGCTTATCATTTCTGAGAGCCGGTGTGCTTGGTCGAGTTTAATAATGATAAGAACAAGTCGTGAATGATTAACTATCTCTTAGGTGACAGTTCTGCACTCTTTTCCTGAACTAGCCTCATACCCACGATCAAAAGATTCGACAACTAGTAGGATCCACATGTCCCTCACTCAAGCGAATTGATCAACTTGCAAGTAGGAGCACATATCTACCAACCAGCCAAGAAGACTTCCGAATCAATGAGAATGGACCATGCCAGTCGAAGGCCACAGGCCCAGCGCCATCTCGTACAGTTCCTGAAATTAATTTTGTTAGTTCTACTTACAGATTTCATTTCAATGGTAGTTTCATTCTCTCATGTTAAACTCGCTTGCCGTTGCTCATCTCGGCATATCGACGCCGTCGGTCGACCGTCTCATAGAAAGGATCTCTATCGGATCCTCAATTTTCGTCGCAACTCGTATGTCAGACGCTCAAGGAGCTCTACTGACTCGAATATCAACTATCTGAAGCAAAAAAGACATCATTTACCACATTAAAGTCCCTCAGCTTATAATCAACTAAGATTGTCCGTCGATTTTAACGCAAAAACGCGAATGATGTGACCATCAAGAATGCGTCAGACAACCTCAATTCACTCCCTTCGACACCAGTTTGGCCTTACCAAGCCGTAACGCGGGTGGCGGCGTGAAAACTGCCGAATAGGAGTTGAGAACAGCATAAAGCAACATCTGATGCTACGTGATATCCAAGACTGACTTGGATAGTTCCATCCAGCCTAGTTTGCATACCTTACATAACTAGACTCACTGTTCTCCATTCACACACAGAGGGATTCAGCGTCGTAATTTAAATAACGCGATAGTCATCGCTTTTTTGGAATCACAAATTGAGAACGCGACGCGTTTGGCCCTACCAAGCCGTAACGCAAATTGCCGAATAGGGACTGAGAACAGCTTAAAGCAACATCTGCCACAGGGGCCCTACTCTCAGTCACGTCACCTAGTGACTAGAAGGAAATTGCTCCTAGTGTTTGCGATCCAAGACTATCGAGCCTGGTTTGCATACCTTACGTAACGACTCACTCTTCTCCATTCACCCACCTCACAATAAGGAATGTGATAATGAAATAAAAAGAAGCTCGCAATTTGGGATTACGTTTTTTATTTTATTAATTTTAAATACTTCAACGGATTTGGTGCTATCTGGAAAAAATACCTAAATCAAATGACATGTTCCGTCCAAAAAAAAATCAAAATTATTCAAAACAATTAGATACTCTTTTTTGCAACTCGTCCCTCCTTCACCTTGTGTACTTTGTCCTTAGCCTGCTTCCTTTGCGGCGTGGCTTTAGCTTTAGACTTTTTCTTCGCAACATACTCGTTTACATTGAACGGATCATCTTCATCTTCGTTGTTGCCATAACGTTGCGTCAGTTTGTCCAGCAGCGTAGTAAACCCTCGTTCTCTATCTGACTGACGAACTGCAATTTGCTGTTCTAATGATTTTTGCTTTATCTTTTCCTTCAATATTGCGGCTTCCTTTGCCTCTTTAGCGTATTTTTTATGTCGTCGGTCGCGCTTGGCTTTTGGTTCATCGGAAAAAATTTTATACTCAGGAACTTCACCGGCTTCGACCATCTTCTTAACAATTTCCATAATCCGGGGTTCATCCTCGCAGCTCATAAAAGGAACACAGTCCATCATATAATTGATGCAACCTTTACCATTTATATACGCTTTCTTTATGTCGCCTCTTTCCAGCTCCGAACCTGTGTATTCCTTTTCAAAGTTACTAATGTCCTCTTTGGAAATGGGTTTGAAAAACTGTTGCCACATTGATAACCAATTGGCACCCAAAGAATCATCGTCATCATCATCAATGATCCCTTTCTCATCATACAGAGCCCGATTACTCTTATTCGATAAAACTGAATGAATTTTGCTCAGAACTTTAAACTTCTCTGTTGCTTCTTCCTTATCCTTTTCGTCAACCCGATCAGGATGAACTTTAAGAGATAGTTTATAGTAAGCTTTCTTGACTACAAGTGTGTAAAACAAAGAAAAGTCATGTTACAAACGTGTATTAGCCGTTAGGGCAATTGTTTAGTTTAGAGACTTTAGGTGATAGAGGTCCAATTTTAATGCGGATTTTTGCCAAAACGGTGTATTTTGACCTAAATCAATCGAATCCGAGAGCGGAGATGTAAAATTATTAACGAAAGTTTGGTAAACTGAAAAAAAATAA
This sequence comes from Topomyia yanbarensis, assembly GCF_030247195.1. Taxonomy (NCBI): domain Eukaryota; kingdom Metazoa; phylum Arthropoda; class Insecta; order Diptera; family Culicidae; genus Topomyia; species Topomyia yanbarensis. The sequence goes on from NC_080672.1 coordinate 245,826,933, forward strand.
ATTGTGCTTAATAATACTCATAACAGTGCTTTAACCAATGAGATTATGATGGGAGCTAGTGTGATACGGCTTGGCCGCATATCCGAGGCCAAGGATCCGAAGCGGCGCAAAGCCACGCTTTCTGGCGCACTGTCATACACTGTCGGTGCACTGTCCGACTTCGCTACCGCTCAGTCGGTTTTTAACTAGCTATAGCCCCTATGTTTGAGTAAACCGGGCAAACGAGAGGATCACAGGTTCGCTTGCAAATCCAACTACGGGTTTATCAATGTCTCGTCCAACGGATCCTCAGCGGCTTTGCGCCGCTTCGGATCCTTAACCTCGGATATGCGGCCAAGCCGCATCACACTAGCTCCCATCATAATCTCATTGGTTAAAGCACTGTCACTGTTATGAGTATTATTAAGCACAATTTATTTTTTTCAGTTTACCAAACTTTCGTTAATAATTTTACATCTCCGCTCTCGGATTCGGTTGATTTAGGTCAAAATACACCGTTTTGGCAAAAATCCGCATTAAAATTGGACCTCTATCACTAAAGTCTCTAAACTAGACAATTACCGCCGTTAGCCATTGGAATGGTTACAAATTTTGATAATTACTTTCGCTGTCTGGAGCATCACGGTTCACCTCGAACAGCTTATAAACATCTCTCGTTCCATAAAACTTTTCGCAAAGCTCGAGCGTCGATGGCATTTTAACAGGTTATCACTGTAACAAATAAGTTGAAGTTACTGGAAATCGTTACATTCTCAATTAACAAAAAAAAATACCTGCAAATACAAGTAACAATAACTATACGAACGCACAAAAGAAATCAAAGTCATAGGGCGCGCGTAAACCGATTCTAGAAAAACATGTCAAAAGGTCCTATCCAGTCAAATAATTCATGAACCGGTTCGTGATCCTGAACACTCCCACCCAGTAAAGTTCAGCCGGAACATTGACTGATTCCACGGGCTCCAGTGACACAACCAATTCTAACTCTCGGGTAGGTTTTCAAAAGGCCGTAAGCGACAAAAGTAAACAAACAGTTATCTACACTACACAGCACTACACTACAGACACTTTATACCAGCCCGGGGACAACTTGACAGATAGTGCTTGTTTCATATATGTACCACTAATTTGATGGTGGCGCTAGTATGCCTTCTCCGTACGAGTACCACGAACAACGAAACGAAATAGTTTCAAGAGAAAAGCGTTTTTCGTTACGTGTGTTATGAACGCCGTCGATGCAGCAAGAACAACATTTAGAAAAAGCGTATTCCAAAATGTGGATAAAGAAAACAATTATTAGAGAATAAATTTATCCCTAATTGGAAACTGTCAGCAAGGTACATAAATCTTGTTATAAATTTAACTGGAAGTCGTTTTTTTGGTTTTATTGTTGTGTGAAGTGTGTAATCGGTAAACTATTTGTGCTTTTTGCCGAGAAATATAAATAAAAATCATTTTGGCAATGAAAGTAAATCACCAAGCCTAACAATTCGTGAACATATGACATCTTGTTTCAAATTAATTAAGAACGTCAAGAGTTCTAGAATTTTGTTTGGGAATATGTAGGATTTTCTACGCAGTTAGCAAAATTGGTTTTGGATAGAATTTGTGCGCTTTTACCAGAATTCTGGCAGCAAACCGGTAGTGCCCGATTTTAGCAAGTATGCTGCCAGGAATATACAATTATGTTCGACTCTTGCCAGAGTTTTGTTCGACTTTTGCAATAATTCTGTCCAAAAGATTTTGCGATGGTTTTGGTACGGATCCCTTCAGAATTCATTTCGCATATTACTCAGCTCCAGCTCGTCAGAAAACTAATTGAACGGCGTCTACTGGAGGATTTCATGTTGGTTTGATCCCGAAGATTTTCGGAAATTTCAATATAAGTGGACACGGCTCGATTTTGAAAGCCATCTTCTTGTATTTCTGAAAATCGATTTTTTTTTCTTGGATTTTTAGATCCAAAATGGAATCTATGTTTATGTTAAGGTATGGACAGTTTCTAATTTAAACAGCGAAATAAATTTGGTGAAAAAATGCTTAAATTGTTCACTTTTTACAGATATAGAAAATAATAGATGGGATGCGCCTTTTTTAAATTTTGTTCCATTCGAGCCACCATGACATCACCAAATCACCACAAAATTTGCTTATGAGTTCAATATATGGGAGCTGTCAAGTTGTCCCCGGGCTGCTTTATACACAGACTAGCGAAGTGTCAAAAATTGCAGCCAAACGGACTCAAAAAGTGCAGCCAAACGAGCATGAGGGTTTTGAGAGAGGAAGTACAAGAGGAAACCCATCACTCAAAAAAAAGTAAACGTTATGCCTATTGATTTTACTCATAGATTTTTGCAATTAACGGAGGCATATAGACACTATATGCTGGCACATAAACCTAATGTGTGTATTTACAAGAAATATTAATCTTACATTCACATTTCATAACTATTAGGCACATAAAACCCCATTCTATAACAATATGCACATATAACTTACGTGTGTGCATACATAGTTTATACACATAGAAGGTATGTGTGCGCGTGATAATAATAGCATTTTTTCTTCATATGAATTTTAAGCGGTTTGAAGCAAATAGAATTAACGCTTGGATTTTTTTTCAGTGATGCAAAGCTTCCCTGTCAAAAAAATGCGGACAAACATGGTCAGGCGATTTAAAAAGTTTGACGTTTGACTCAACTCGCCTGGGCTAATTGCCCCTCGGAGCAAATGCAATTTGCGAATGCGATTTAAAGGCAATTTCAACACTTAAACAAATTTTCTGGCGGCTGAAATGGACTTGGTTGTTTTTCGCGTTTTTCAAACATGGCGGTTCATGTTTGGTTTAAGCTTAAAATTGTTTTTTGAACAATTGGTGTGTTTTCACTTGTACCAAATACAAATATGTATGCATAATACATATAAATGTATTTGCTTGTACTTTGTTTGTCTAGTGCCCTTCATTTAGCCAATGAATGTGGGAGATTGTGGAATCGTGTGTATGTATAGTAGAACAAGATCTCCAAAAGTCTTAATGAGCGTCAGATTGTGATAAGTTTTGGTGTGCAATACCAATTTCACCTTTGATTCTTCCTATAAGTTGGTGGTGATTACCTAGTATACTGGTAAGTATATGTGATTAGATAATGAATCCGAAAATAAGTATTATTTTTAATTTTCATATTAGGCAATTAAGGGCGATTAAATGGCGCGTTCCCCGGGCGATTTAAGGGCGGGTTGGGCAGCAAAAAATGACGGCGGCAAATCGCCCAAATGTTGCATTTGAAATAGCCCCCTAATTGCCACCAATTTGCTGGCAAATTGAAGGGCAATTAGCGCATCCGAATTGGCAAATAGCCGCTTGTTAGCCAGCAACTTGCCCTTTTTGACTGGGTTATGGGAGCTTCCGTGATGCCGATTTATATCCATAGTTGCTAATTTTACTGTTTTTCTCTCCGCTAGTCTGTAGTCGAATAGGATTCTCCAAAAATCGCAGGCTATTAAATTATTAATTAAATTAAAAAACGTACACGTTTTATTAATCTTATTTTTTCAAACAACGCATACGTCCTTTTGATTTCCCATGGTCGTATAAACACCAATATTAGAACCGCTTCGATGTGGAGATACGCGCGTAACAATATGTCGTAAGCGACATTGTTATTCAGTTATTTTTACAACTGTACATACGCTTATACAAAAGGGACATATGCCCGATTTTTTTTAAAAGAGTATGTCATTTCACTTACGTCTTGAAAAAATTGTTATTCTCGTAATTGTTTTTCGAAAAAGCATCTAATGCTAGCGCAGAAAAATAATTACCATTCCTTTCCAACCGAAATCGGTAGTGTATTGGAACGATAAGCAAAATTATACCCCGACAACCCTCTCACAGAGCAAAAAAAATAGTTACATACCTGTTGTAAATGACTATACGCTGATTACTTACCGATAAAGTAATCACAAAGTGGTACAAAACTAATAAGAATTCCAAAAAAATACATTTTTCAATTTACATTTTCTACGTCGTATCGGCAAAAATATGAAAACAAAAAACCGGCTCATTCGACGTTTGCCTTATGTTTACATTGCGTGTACGAGAAGATAGAGAGGAAACAACAAGATAACTGACGTTTCGACTTTCTATTTTTCATCGATTTATTTTTCTTTTAAAATCGATGAAACATCTAATGCGCACTCTATTGGGAAGTAGATAAACTGTGAACTAAGGCTAACTCGACTTGAAATGAAATTGTTTCGTAATTACAGATTGAATTTATTTTTTGAACGGTCGCATGTGCTTTCGTGTCTCGAGATCAGTCCTATGCACCACGACGTATGTGAGACCTAGGCAGGGAAAAGGACGCATCGTGAGTTGGTAAAATATCGTATCGACAGAAAAAGGTCATATTGTCAAGTTTTGCTTAATAGTAATAGTAATCGTTACCATTTCTTATCAACCGTATTACACCACTAAAGCAAGGGAAAAAATAAAACAAGACGATATTTTTATCATTTAGCTCCTAAATAGGAATTAAAAGTATTTTCACCATACTTCAAACTACAGACCCTCTATACACAGACTAGCGAAGTGTCAAAAATTGCAGCCAAACGGATTGTCAAAAAGTGCAGCCAAATGAGCATGATGATTTTGAGAGGGGAAGTACAACAGGAAGCCCATGCAAAGCTTATGGAAGCTTCCGTGATGCCAGTTTACATTCATGGTTGCTAGTTCTACTGTTTTTCTCTCCGCTAGTCTGTTATATAAATACTTCAAACTAGATTTTCTCGGTTCGAGCAAAATGTCAATAGGTCCTAACCCATCCTAGAATTAGTATCGTTTGTGTCTCTAAAGCCATAATACGAACTGGAACCAGCCAGAATTCCGGCTCATTTCCCGGCTGAGCTTAACTGGGCAGTAAAGTTCAGTCGGAAATGAGCCGGAATTCTGGCTGGTTCCAGGTAGTATACCGGCTTCAGTTGCACAACCGATTCTAGTTAGAATCGGTTATGTCACTGAAGCCGGACATACCCAGTTAAACTAGTTATCATGTGGGGACAGATATGCGGAGGAAAAAAGGCAAACTAGCAACGGTAAATATCGCGATAAAAAACTAGCATCACTTATTGCCAACCAAGTTTAGCGTCACTTTATTTTCAATGCTATTATCACAGATAACAGACGTTTAGGCTAGAACAAAATTTCTTCAAAAACCTGTGCAAACTTTCAAATTAATAAACTTTGGAAATCCGTGTTTCACTATTGCCATCTGCGCAACTGTTTGCTACACGTGTTTGACAGCCGCACTCTAACTGCATTGTATCGATCACTGCGCCATCTGCAAACGTTTGCCAAACGTGTTTCAGGCATCTAATTTATTCGGAATTTCAGTAGCGGGTATTTACACACGATTCAAATCGAGCCTAAACGTCTGTTATCTGTGCTATTATTTTAAAAATAAGAAATGAAGTGCGTTGGAAAATTTTGTGCAAATCGGCGTTGTAATTACGCTCCAATAGCGGAAAAAAGTTTTTTTCGGTTCCCGAAGGATGCTGCATTACGCGATAATGGGTTGAATTTTGCGAGCTTCCGGAAGACTTCCCGTTGCTGGATTCTATGCGGCTGTGCAGCGCAATTTTTATTCAAACAAAAGTCGGTAACTATTTTAACCATATTTTGTATTGGCATTTTGCTGCAAAGCTCATTTACCTGCTGCGACATCTACAGATTAATAGCATAAACAAACTAAGGTGGATGTTTGTGTGTCTTTCATATCTACGATAAATAATTTGATGTAATTTTTTCATGTTTTTCTGTAAATACGCATCAATCATCATCGAATAATGGACTCAGAGGGGAAGAAAAACGATTTGAAAGTTACTGATAATAATTTTTAGTAGATACACTTGAGTTAAACATAAAAAATCTTCGAAAATGTGTATTCTATGCTTCTAGGTTAGGGTTCACAACCGCCCGATTTAAGAATATTTAAACAACCCATCAAAGAATAACAAATATAAGTTCACTTCTGGCACGAATTAGCTCTCATTTCGAGTATACACATATTTGTACGAAGTGGTTTTATACCGATTAAGAAAGAAAAATTGGAAAATATGCTACAATATCCCTCTTTTGCATAACAAATCTATTGCCATCTTGAAGGAAATAAGTTTTCTTCCACTTCACTTTCAGTTTTTTATACAAATATGACCAATTTTCTTAAAAAATGCAAAAATAGCGTGAACTTTTGAAAATTTTCTACTGATTTGACAGTTCATTCGTAAAACATCCACCTCAAGCAGGTAGCGCCCCCTATATATATTTTCTGCGTAAAGATGTCAATCTTTTAGTATCATTTCAATCAACATGACATATCTACTAGGGGCAGATCACTCTTGGAATGTATAACAAATTTGCATCAACTTAGAAAAAAAATGCATTTAATTTCCATTTTTGCATCAACTTTGCACTCCCTCGCAGAAAAGATTACTTAACAATCGTCCTACGCTGATCCACTTTGTTCGATGCTTTGTTGAATGTAGGGCTGTTTTTTGCAGGATTTTGACGTCTTACACGTTACGCAAAATACATTGCACGCAACGCAAAATGCATTACGAATTTCTATGTTGATGGAAAGAAATGCATTTAATTTCGCTGATTTTTAAAAATGCATCACAAGTGATCTGCCCCTAGCATATCTATAATAAACGGAAGGAGAATACTGCAAAAAAAACTCCGTTCATGTGTATTCGTACGTTGCGCAGTTATCGGAGTTGAAGGAAAATCGTTCTTGACCCTATCGAACCACGTAAACAATCTACAGAAGATAGGTAAGGCGCATAAAATATAACATGCGGTAACTTTCGGACAAAAAATCATCTCTTCAGCTCAACCAAAAACAACACTGCATGCAACGCAACCACCCGGAAGAAACCAAATAGAGGATGATGACGAGGAAATCGAAGAAACTAGAAAACTGCAATCTCCGGTGTCATCTGTGGGTGATATTTACCCAAATGCTTCCTGTAAAGATTGCACTAGTCTGTATCTTCAATGTGTGGAGCAACAGTGGCATGTTTTCTTCTTTATTAATAAATATCAACATCTAATTTAAAACCATAGGGTTGGTGCTCCTATAGTTGATGTGTACCAATAGTTGCAGTAGTGGGTAGTACGCCTAACTAAGGTACCAACCATCAACAAATATTTTCGATCGATTCATCGCACTGAAATTATGCGACAATAAAACTGTTATCCTTGAAATTTGCTCAAATAATTATTGAAAAAAAATGATTTTCTTTGAATTTTGAGCTCCCTTGCACCTATAGTTGATATAATGTACCTATAGTTGCAAGTCCCATAAGAAATCAATGGGATTTGCAACAATAGGAACCGAAATTAGCGACTGCACCACTATTGGTACATGTGTTCCTATAGTGGTACGAGCGGTTTTGAATACATAAATTGGTTATTAAACCATATTTATATTTTTCCCATGAAGTAGGGATTGAAAGCTTTCGTTTAATGTATTAGGTCTATTCATCGATTTTTTAGCAAAAGTTTTCCTTAAGTATGCGACTATTGGTACAGTGTAATTGAACAGCTCCGACTTTCTTTGCAAGAAAAAGACAACAATAATAAAATGTTGAAGCGCAAATACGATATTGACCACCAGTGCCAACAACATCCCGCAGAAAAAATCACAAGCAAAATGTTTAATGAGGACCAACGTAAGCTGCTAGCGGGAGATGTTCGTGTGTCAAAATGGTCAGATGATTCCATCGCCAAAGGTTTCAGAGCCAGATTACACATGAGCAGAAGCGCGTATGAAATGGAACGGAAAAAATTGAAGTTACCAAGTGCGCATACACTTAATGAAAAAATACAACATCTGCATTTCGAACCAGGTATTCTAAATGAAGTATTTATGAGCACTAAAATCCCGTTTATGGAAAAGGATGATTTGTATTGTGCCCTTGTGTTCGATGAGATGGCAAGGAAAGGATTATAGTCTAAATAACAAACATTACTTTGGTGACATAACTTTGCCGAATAATTCTGGAGCAGCCACACATATACTGATGGTAATGCTAGTGGGAATACGGAGGAGATGGAAGCAAATAGTTGCGTATCACTACACGGGCTCCTTTATCGCTAAAGGGTGTCTACGTGATATTATCGTCGATACAATAAAGCGATCTGAAACACTTGGCCTTCCAGTACATGCAGCCATTAGTGATTGTGGTACTAACAATAAGCGATTGTGGAATGATTTGCATATCCGACATAGTGAACATCAAGTATTGTTCAATAGACCGATTATTCACCCTTGCGATAAAAGCCGGACGCTTGAAGTAATTCCCGACTGTGTACATGTCTTCAAGAATTGTGTTCAAGGCTCGCTGAAAAACCAAATCATAGTCCTTCCTCTAGATACAATAAAGCAATATAGTTTATGCTTGACCACAGCCGCCAACATGATGCACATTCATGATCTAGTGTTGTATGAAGCATCTAGTGGTCTTAAAATGGTAACAGGACTCACGACTTCAGATGTTGATTTTAGTAGATTGCAAAATAACCAGAGCTTAAAAAAATTGATATCCCTGCGTGAACTTGAAAGAAAACGAAATTCAATTCATGCCCGCTGCGATGAATGAAATTTTTGGTTCGTTTCCCTCGTCATTCGTTCTCCCGATGCAGCGCAGCGTTTAAGAAGCAATCTGAATTTTGTTTCTATGCTAGCTCTGAGGGGAATTATTGAGCAATAGTGCCTCAGATATAGATTACGCAGTTCACTTATGCTTGAAAATGTAGAAGATGCTAACTTCTGCCTTTAAATTGTCCACATAATAACAAATGAATGCTTTGGTTGGTGAATGAATTTATATTTCCTCTGCAGTCAAGCATTCGATTCTGCATGAAATTTCAGTCGGTTGGAAAGTTAATGAATGCGGGAGGCGTTGAATTTGAATGACGGTTTCGGTAAATGCAAGCAGAAATAGGTAACTGATTTTGAAATTTCGGAGCACTGAAAATAAGCGATAAAATGAAGGTACCATATACAGTATAGATATGTGATTGCATCCAAATATTTTTTTTTTATTATTTTAGGTTGGAAATAGTACAAAGTATTTCAACCATCAACCGCATTGAAAGTTTAGCATCCAAATGAATCGACCGGAGGTTCTTACTACCGCTTTTTTCGTCGAGAACGTTGCAGAGTGGTTTAAGATCGTTATATCGCATAACCTACAGACAGTACTTAGTCGGAAAAGTCCAGCGGACTATGATACAACAGGTCAATTTCTCAACACATTTCATTGTTTCATCTTTCGCTGTAAAGTCGGCGAAAAGCTTACTGGAAACCTTGGCAAGCGGCAATGATCATGGCGACAGACTCACTACTCACTGTTTGCAACGTTATTTTCTAGATAGAGGATATGACTTCGTACTCTTGGCAAGATTGCATTGAAAATGTATTTTCTCAGTTGCGCGCCAAATATAAAACGCCTGGGGCTTTACAAGTGAAGGATAATCTTAAACTAATAACGATCGGTCAAATTATGGACGAAGTAGCGAATTATTCCTATTCATATGATCCAAAAGAGTGGCTCGTAAGTTTTCGGACAAACTCAATACTGTTAGGGCAACCGTACCAGAAAGCACAATACCTACCGTTCATCGTTTTCATCCTGCGGCTGCCAATACAGATTGGAGAGATCGATAGAAAAAAGTCAGTCGGCCAGTGTGCGCATTATTGTTTTACATAATGAAGTGATCGGTCAGTTCCTTAAAGATCCACACGCCAATATCTTTCCATTATTATATGCTGCCACCAAAATCTGTAGCACTTTAATAGCCTTGGCCTATTTTGGATTTAATTTACTTTAGAAATATTCACTCTTAACGATATGCTCGAAGATTTTATGAATGATAGAAACAGTTCTCCAAGCAAAATGCGTAGTTTGCTTCATTAGTACAATATATTTCCCAAAAAAGTAATAGTATTTGGAAATCGTAATTTCTGCACTCAACATTACATGAATATAATACTCAAGATATCGTTTATTAGAATACGATTCTCACAAACGCAAGCCTCATAGGTGCTACCCGAATTTAGCCGCGATCAAGTGTAAATGCATTGATCTTTTCATTCTATTTGCCATTCTTCTCACTCTCATCACGGTGAGAAAAGAACCACACTTCCGAAAGCATCTGACATGCTCGCGCAATTGCACGCTGAAAGAAACTACCCACTGAGACGTCCAAAAAATTGTTTCAAAATCGTTCAACACGGGTCCAACGATGGACGTTCGTTGAACGGTTATTTGGACGTTGTCCAAATTGGTCCAACGAACGTCCTTCATTGGACGATTTTGAAACCAACCGTTCTTAGAGGGTAGTACAAGTGCGTTCTGCTGGTTGAATGAGAACTCGAAAGATGGTGTTGGAATCACCAAAATGATGTTGTCGAAGGTTTGTTCGTGGAATTTGACAGTGGGATATCTTGTACTTTATCATCTTTGGTTAAACTCATTCCGGAACCGGTTCGGATTTCTGAATGGAGTCATTATGGATTCCAAATCAAATGCAACAACCGATTCCGACTCAATCGGTTTCAGAATCGGTTGTTGCATTTGATTTGGAATCCATATTGACTCTATTCAGGATTCCGAATCAAATTCCAAATGGTTTGACTGAGTAGATGACCGCCTTTTTTACAATGGAGAATACATTTACGTACTAGCCCAGTACACGTGCTATTAGTAGATGCCAAGCTACCACACGGGGTGTACTGGGGGCGTGTCGGACTCGAATGGTGACCAGCTATTAATACCGACTAAACTCCATTGGGCTCCGCCATCGTTCCCTCCAAGGACTACCTCTCGGTATGGCTTCTGGGGGGATGGCTGTACTTGATGTACTCATTCACTCTCGCTCACGCGTTCATACGTCCTGTATGAGGCTTTCTTGGGTGCTCTCTCTATCGCACCTTGATTCACTGTCTAACACTCCTCATGAGGCTGACTTTTGTGCTCACCTTTTTCGTTCCTTGCGAGGCTTGCTTGTGTGCTCACCTTTTTCATTCCTTGCTAGGCTTACTTTTGTGCTAGCCTCTAACATACCATGTGAGGCTGACTTGGATGCTCACCCTATCACCTGGTTCACTCTCGATCGTACCACTCTATTATACCCTTGTCGCTCCCCTGGCATCCCATGTGGGAAATTTTTCTTAGGCCCCAATTCTGACATACCATGCGAGGCTTACTTGGGTGCTCACCGTTTTCATACCTTGTGAGGCTGACTTTTGTGCTCACCTCTACCATACCATGTAAGGCTGACTTTTATGCTCACCCTTAACATACCGTGTGAGACTGATTTGGATGCTCACCCTTTCACTCCTCTGCGACGCCACGAGGCATCGATAGCTAAGTCGCAACGTACTACGCTACGATCCTCCCATCTTGGTATGAGGCAGTCCACATATACGCCTATGAACTCGCTTTTCTGCCTTGCTTCGGGGTGGCTGGGTTTACCCCTTACGCGAACACCAATTTCTGCCTTTTCCATCTATCGGGAAAACGGCACTCGTCAAGGCATCTCTGCATAGCTAGCCTGAACATGTTCGGGTTCGCTATGATCGCTGCCTTGAGAGCGCTGTTTGGGACTCCATCCGGACCTGGAGCTTTGTTCATTGCTAGGGAATTAGCCACTGCGAGTAGTTCTTCATTCGTCACCGGAGCAACCATTTCGGCCGTGCCCGCACTGTCACGTAGTGCAAGTGGCCAGGGGCTTGTGGCTCGCGACGGGAAGAGTACTTCCATAATCGTCGCCAACCGGTCCGGAGACCGTTCTGGGGGTGAAGAGCCCCCTTTGGTCTTGGCCATCACGATTCTGTAGGCGTCACCCCACGGATTCGCGTTGGCACTCTCACACAGGTTGTCGAAACACGCTCTCTTGCTGCTTTTAATGGCCTTGTTAAGGGCCAATTTCGCAGCTCGAAGCACTTCACGGCGGTTCTCTCTTGCATCCTCGGTGCGGGCGCTTTGCATCCTACGTCTAGCTCTGAGGCAGGCTGATCGTAGAGCTGCAATCTCGGCACTCCACCAGTATACCGGGCATCTGCCGTTTCTTGGCAGGGTTTTTCTCGGCATAGTAGCGTCGCACGCGCGTGATAGAACGGCTACCAGCGCATCCCCGCCTAGACTGTCGGTGTTGGCCTCCAGTCCCACGGCCGCGGTGAAAGCTTCGCTGTCGAAGGGATTGGACTTCCACCCGCGTACCTGACAGGGATCTCCCGCCCTCGGATGCTGCACACCATAGTTGATCCTAAAGCGGATTGCTATGGGTGTAGCCTTCGTCTACCCTCCTTTCCATGCCTGGAACCAGACTCGGGCTGGCAAATGTTACGTCAATCCATGCCTCCACCCCGTTTCTACGGAATGTGCTTGGAATGTTATTGGAATGTGCAAGCGGAGCCATTATTATCAAGCACAGTATCGAGTTTAGCAAGCGCCTCCATTAGCGCTTGGCCCCTGCTATTTGTACAGTGGCTGCCCCACTCTACTGTCCAAGCGTTAAAGTCTCCCGCTATGACTACCGGTTTCCGGCCCACTAGGTCTGACGAGAGCCTGTCGATCATCTGGTTGAACTGTTCTATGGGCCACCTTGGTGGAGCGTAGCAGCTACAATAGAACACACCATTGATCTTGGCAATCGCAACACCCTCGGCGGAGGTGTGTTACCTCTTGAACCGGGAACCGTCCCGTTGTACAGATTGCCACCATCCCAGACCCGTCCGACACCCAATTTCCGTTGCCGGCAGGGATGTTGTACGGGTCTGATAGGAGGGCGAGATCTGTCCTCGACTCCGAGACCAACTGCCACAACAGCTGTTGGGCTGCTGCACAATGGTTAAGATGGTTATACACTGCACTGAATTGTGCGCCTCGCTTAAGCACCAAAAGCATTTCGCCTGTATTGGTGCGTCTCTCGCTGTGCACGTCTTGCCCGAGGGCCGATAGGCTTTCGGCCGCCCTCATCAACTTTAGGACGTCGGCATATTTGTCCTTGTCGGTCTTTAACCACCAGGCCTCGCCTCTGTCCTTCTTCTCGGGCCGCGGTGCATCCGGTGTCGGCTTCTTCTTGGTGACCAGCATCCAGGGGTTTACGCCCCGGTTGCGCCGAGTTGCTGGTACCTTCTCTCTGCCCGGCGGGATCATTTTCGTCCCGGTTTACCTCGACCAAACGGCGTTTGGCCGTGACGGTTGCACGCCGTATGGTGTTGGTTTTTGCACCCTCGCCTGGTGACTTCCTAGGGCGCTTCGCGTTCGACATTGTCTTGCGCTTGCCCTTCGAGGGGAACTCAGCCGCTGCTTCGAGCCACATGGCTGCTCCATAGAAGAGGAAGGGGAAGGCCCCTGTCTGGGTACCTATGTCGGCCTTCTCTCTTCTCCCTCTTGGAGGCCACTGTCTGGGTTCCTCTGTCGGACTTCCCGACATTCCTCCCTCTTGGCGTAAGCTTGCTGTTCCCGTCTTGCGACACGAATAGCCTTCCGGAGCACCAGCAGGCTCTGTTTCAGTTCTTTGCTGATATTTTGCTTCGCGTTAGTGAACTCGATTATTGCATCGACCTGCTCCACCACTTTACGCATCGCGGTTAGTGGCCCTTCCAGCGCATTGGTAGGGCTATTTTCTACCACTGCTGGGGGGTCACTGGTGCTGTCGGATGCAGCCTCCGTCGCTTCACTACTCTCCCCACTGGGGGAGACCTCGTCAAACCACCTCTAGCAAAGGGGTTCGGCACCTCCGTTTTTTGTTATTTTTCACGTCGCTCATTGATCCCACGAGTCGCGCGAGAAAGAAAGGTCCGCCATGCCAGAGCTCCGCAGTAACGTGGTAGGGGACGCTTACTGTGGGGGTTGCCCAGGTACCCCACAGGCTCCGTTAACGATCGAGCATCTTTTTCACCTCCTCGGTCACTCATCCCTCGGCACGGGTCGCTTCACGCCTTGGACTTTGGGTTATGACCTTTTGTTGCTTTACGTGGTGACCGCGGCCCAGATCATCACAACCATCCTCCTTTACCAGAGCTTTGGACCTGTAGCTCTGGTTCTCAACAGTTACAAGTACGTAGGTTATTACAGACATGCTACTATTGAGATCCGTCATTCGTTAGCAGAGTTTCCAGGGTAGATGACTGTATAGACACAGAGAATAGACTTCCATCTTCTGCATTCAACTCGTATAAAAATCTCTAACGTTTTTTAAGGTAGTTGGGATATCTTCACCTGGTGCGCTACTGTCGTTATGTTTTTAGTTGCTGAGTTCGACTGAATTGGCAGCAGTTATACCCCTACCCAGTCAAACCATTTCGAAACCGGTTCGGAATTCTGAGTGAATTCAGTATCAATCGATTGAATCGGAATCGGTTCTTTTCTTTGGGCCAGAATCCATTCAGGATTTCGAACAGGTTCCGGAATGGATTGGACGGATAGTTGAGATAAGTAAATCTGGTGGCGTTAGTGTTTTATTGCATATTAATTCAAATTTTTACACACTTTTTATTAATATATTTATTCGATCATGGATGTCTGTTCTCTGTGGTATAGAGATGCGCGAAGACTGAAGCCAAAAGTTCCAATCTAACCCAAAACAACGGTTCCAAACGAGCAATGTAAACAAATATGGCGGATTTAGGAAGTAACTCGTGGGGAGTATTAGGTTTGTTCCAGTACACGGAAGTCACTCCGTAGTAAACAGGCGCAAAAAACATTTGCTTCTTTTTACTCCGGTTTGATACCAGAAGAAGAAGAAAGAGAAGAAGAGAGTACAGGAACGATTTTCTTCGGAGTACTTCCAGTTTTTTCTGGTACTGGAACAGGCCTATTGAGATTAAAATAAAAAAATCTATATACAGTCGTGATTCGCTGGTTGGACCACACCTCTGTCCAACCAACGAATTTGATTCGTTAGTTGGACCAAATACATATATTCGGCTGGATGTTATTGGCTCGAATCAAAACTTGCCGAAAGTAAACAAAGTTCATTTCATATCGTCAACCTGGTGCCCATGTGGTGAAATCGTTAGAATTCAACGGGGTGCTGGAGCGTTGCCAGATTAAATTTTACTAAACTTCCCAGTTAAGCTCAGCCAGAATGCTGGCTGGTTCTAATTCGTATTCCGGCTCCGGTGACACAACCGATTCTAGTTAGAATGTTTAAGGAGTACCATTTCGATGCGGTTTAGCCGCATAACCGAGGTCTAGGAACCGAAGTGGCGCCGGGCGAGGTGGCCACCAATCCGCCGTCGGAAGCAAGCGAACCTGTGATCCACTTGTAGCCCCTGACTGCTCAGGGTATAGAATCTAAATTTGGGAAAGGTCAATAAGGGCTTGTACACCTTTTTACCAGTAGGTACGCACCAGGAGAGTAATTACTCATCAAGCGGGAGCTCACACACGCTTACCCCGTTAATAGAAATCAATCCGAAAGAGAACTGCCAACCAAATCTCATATCTAGGGATGCTCAAAAGCTGCGCTTTTCGATGTTTTCTGAACGACAACCAGGGCGAGGCCTTAAGACTCCTTTCGAGTCCGGAATTAGCGAACAAGAGACACGTGTAACAAGTACGAAAAATGGCTACTATTTGTAAGAGATCTACTACACTTTCATGCTTTTACAATTTATTACGACTACAGGGCCATTTAACACTGACGTCACAGGCTATACTTGCGGTATCATGTTTAACCGGGTTCCATTGAAGGCTCCGTCTACCGATTCCTCGGCCCACTGTGTCGAAGACTGGTGTAAACTGGCATCATGGAAATCCGCCGACTGGTCGTTTCAGCTACCATTGCTTACGGTTCGCCTTCTCTGCGCCGGCTCGGCACGTCGCTTGCGGAATGAGGCCACCACGATATGGTGTGCTAGTAGATGTGTCTGCTGATATTTCGCTGCTCGCCTTCGCTGTGCCTTCTCGGCTTGGCTCCTGCGGACTGAAGACACCACTATATGGTGCGTTAATCGGCTTCTCCACTGGTATGCTCAATGTTCGCCTTCGCTGCGCCTTCTCGGCTAATTCGGACGCAGTAGCTTTCCTGTAATTTTCTGTTCGGGACCTTTTGGATGAAGCAAACTGGAGTGAAGTGATCGGGAAGTGCTTTTATTCTCCTCTTGACCGTCGGGTCACGTGTAGCTGACCTGAGAAAGAGGTGGTGTCTAGAAATGGTTCCAGACCCGACAAAAAAAGGTCCGCTGGACCACTGGACGTGATTAGCACATGTGACGTCAATCATATATTTCCCTATGACCCCTACTATTTATATTAGCTTAATTACCTTTATCTGTTTGGTTTTCTGGCACTAATCCGTACTAGCTATATTTTTTTACCACATATTCCGTTTTAATCATTCAACGCTACGAGAAAATTGTTTTAATTATTTACGCCGAACATTTTAGATTAAATTTTATAATTTATGTTTATAACTTCTTTTTCTATGATACCTTAATAATCTTTACTACTAGCGCACTATCTTTTCTTCTTCTGCGCTCCTTTCTAACTATCTCCTACAGTGTCGTAACCACTTCACATCGCACAACATCATTCAACGTTACGAGAAAATTGTTTTAATTATTTACGCCGAACATTTTAAATTAAATTTTATAATTTATGTTTATAACTTCTTTTTCTATGATACCTTAATAATCTTTACTACTAGCGCACTATCTTTTCTTCTTCTGTGCTCCTTTCTAACTATCTCCTACAGTGTCGTAACCACTTCACATCGCACAACTTCAATTTCAACCGAAATATTTAACTACCGACGCGCACTTCTACTCCCTTGCGTTGTCCAGAACAGAAAAGAAAGAAAAACGCGATACGCAGAGCAAATATGCGAATGTTGTGAGAAGGAGGCCGAAACGAAGCCGAATCGTCCCGAATTGTGATATTTCTCCCGTTTGACTGGCTCCCCTCTTTCCTGTTGACCTATTTACTAACTGGCTACCAACCTCGGAATCGGGAGTGTTATTTTTTCCCAGCTCAAACCGCTGTGAATAAAGACCAACCGTAATGAGTACCTGACAGGCTACGGGTAGTCCCTCTAGGTGTGGGCGAGTCCCTTACACTCGTTTGGCACACATGGGATAAAAGGGGTAAAACGCACCTTGTGGCAAAGTCATCAAGACCACAAACTGGAACCAAGGGTTACACACTCGTTTGCCCGGCTTACTCAAACATAGGGGCTATCCCTAGTTTAAGTCGGACAGCACGCACAAAAGCGATGTGGCGTAGCCACATTGGGTGGTGGACACAAAATAAAATTGGCAACGCTAGCAAAATGTAAACACAAATGAATACTCCGGATGAACCTATCGTCAATTGACATTTCGACGAGTTTTGATTCGAGCCAATAATATGGGCCCCATATATTCTGAGTGAATTCAGGGCTGGATGTTGTTGGCTCGAATCAAAACTTGTCGAAAGTAAACAAAGTTCATTTCATATCGATAACCTGGCGCCCAGGTGGTGAAATTGACGGGGTGCTGGAGCGTTGCCAAAAAAAAATTATTTCCAGATTAAATTTTAATAAACTTCCCAGTTTAACTCAGCCGGAATACTGGCTGGTTCTAATTCGTATTCCGGCTCCGGTGACACAACCGATTCAAGTTAGAATGTTTAAGGGGTACCATTTCGATGCGGCTTAGCTGCATAACCGAGGCCTAGGAACTGAAGCGGCGCAAAGCCGCTGAGGATCCGCCGGGCGAGGTGGCCGTCGGAAGCAAGCGAACCTGTGATCCACTCGTTTGCCCGGCTTACTCAAACATAGGGGCTATCCCTAGTTTAAGTCCGACTGAGCGGTAGCGAAGTCGGACAGCACGCGCAAAAGCGATGTGGCGTAGCCACATTGGGTGCTGGACACAAAATAAAATTGGCAACGCTAGCAAAATGTAAACACAAATGAACACTCTGGATGAACCTATCGTCAATTGACATTTCGACGAGTTTTGATTCGAGCCAATAATATGGGCCCGAATTCAGTATCAACCGATTGAATCGGAATCGGTTGTTTTCTTTGAGACAGAATCCATTCAGGATTGCGAACAGGTTCCGGAATGGATTGGATGGATAGTTGGGATAATTCTGGCGGCGCTAGTGTTTTATCGTATATTAATTCAAGTGTTTGCACACGTTTTATTAATATAATTATTCGATCATGGATGTCTGTTCTCTGTGATAAAGAAGACTAAATACAGTGACATAATCTCATATTCGTACACCTATCTATCTATATATATAAAAGTCAAAGTTTGTATGTATATGATTTATAGACTCCCAAACAGCTTAACCGATTTCCGTAAAAATTTGCACACAGTAGGTATTTGGTATGGGGCGTGTTTGTGTGCTATTAGTTGGAGATTATCTGCCCGCCAGATGGCGCTTTGGAATAAATTATGTTTTGCTCCTATTTCGCAGAGTGTCGCAGCAACGCGTGATGGGTATTAGCTAGTAGTGTATATGTTTAATATTGTTTCATAAACGTTTGCGCTATTTAATATAGGTATTGTTTTGTATATGTAGTAGTAGAATCATCATCTGTCATTTTCTTATCATTTGTAATCTAATGTGTGCAAGTTTCCGTACATCACACATAAAAAATCATTACTTGGTGTTAAAATGGCACAATTTCATATTCGTACACTTTTGAAGTCATTTAATTTGTAATTTAAGACCTGTCATTTCTTTGTGTTTTTTTGTTTTACTTTGAAAAATAGATTTTATGACTACAGAAAAGTGATATTCCCTCAAATTAACGTAATGGTTGAAAAAGTAAACTAACTGCCATTATGGGACGGAAACTAATTATTACTCACCAAAATGAAGCTAAATCACTTCATAAGATCTTTGAAATTGTTCAAAGTTTTAGTCCAACTACTAGCTGTAACCCGGTGCGCTTCGCCACACCGCTACACTCTACACCGAAATATTTTAAAAATACCAAAAATACTAAATATTTTTGCTCGCGGATAGACAATGTTCTTAGTTTGACCACCTGGAGCACAATTAAATTAATTGCTCTGTTTTCCTATACACAATCGTTTGAAATCCATTGATATCATTCGAATTCGAGGTACATCTGCTCCTTTATATTTTCTAGCTACAATGGTCGCTCAAATGAAATTTTTCAACCAAAGCACAGTTGTGGTGGGTCGATGTTGCGCAGTAACTAATATAATAGGCACACAAAGTTTCAATTGCAACACATGCGGTGCACAGTGTTGCAAAACGACGTTTTCACGATCAAAATTTAATAACTCCTGATCCATTGGTTTTGGAGAATGGATTTTTTGAAGAATTTTCTGAATATAAATAGATGCATGTTTTGATATAATAAATTGAGTGATTAATCCCCTAAAAGTGAGATAGAAAATTTATTTCCCCAAATAATTTAGCTAGAAGCTCACTGTCTTCAGTAAAGTTCTAGAAAATATTATTGTGAAAATCTTTACTGAAGATACTAAAGCTCTATATAGTAACAGTAGCGAGATATGTAGGTTTGTTTGGGATAGACCTCTTCAAAAGAGTTTTCGGATATAACTTTTTACGATTACTTTTTATTATTAAAAGTGTCTTCTACAAAGTTGTTAAAAGCGATAAAATACACATTTTTATAACAACGATGAATCTGTAGCTCTCGAAACAACAAAGTTATTGTCAATTTTCGAATATTTTTTATCAAATTACACCTTAAGCAACTTCCTTAATCGCAAAAATTCGTAGAAAGAACTTTATTTTTTCGATTAAATATAAAAACCTTCGTCTGACGGAGACTGCTGGGTTGGTAACGTATGAAACCAATACTCCTGAAAGCATGGTGGATCGACTGAATTAAATAATTCAATACGATAATCCATAGATTTATATGCGTAACAGAATTACCATCGATTTTATTTTGGATGGAGTAGTGTATGAAATTGAAGTCAATTTCAACAGATTGTATTATGTTACAAAATCATGTGGAAATGTGGTGCAAGTTATTGTTGCATAGATTAACATTTTCCCAACCCATATATCTAACTTTTTTTGGCGAATTAACCTGCGAAGGTGACTATAAGAATCATTCAATAAAAGTATGCACATATAGTGAAAAGTTCTGTTTTCGAAACATATTTCCAATGATACGAAGACATAACGGAGTGTTGGTGGACGTGGACGTTTAGGCTCGATTTGAATCGTGTGTAAATACCCGCTACTGAAATTCCGAATAAATTAGACGTCTGAAACACGTTTGGCAAACGTTTGCAGATGGCGCAGTGATCAATACAATGCAGTTAGAGTGCGGTTGTCAAACACGTGTAGCAAACAGTTGCGCAGATGGCAATAGTGCAACACGGATTTCCAACGTTTATTAATTTGAAAGTTTACACAGGTTTTTGAAGAAATTTTGTTCTAGCCTAAACGTCTGTTATCTGTGGTATAAGTCTGCTCTGGTACGGCTCGTAATGGACGGAAAACGGACAATTACAATGACTGTGTTCTGAGCAAGAAGCTGATCATCAATGAGAAGAACAAAGAATTGATTTTTACACACTAAACAACTTTATTGGAATATTGGAAAGATGTTAAACTTTGTCTACGAGTCCAAATTCAACATCTTTGACTCAAATGGCTGTTGTTTTGGGTGGAGAAAACCGAACTCAGACCTGGACGTAATAGTCTTATAACAGCAGCTAAGCGCAGGACAGTGGAATTATTGTATGGGGTATTATATGTCCACTAGAAGTGCTAGAAATTTGGTCTTCGTTGATGGAATGAGGGATCAGATTGTGTATTTTAATATGAATAACTTAAAATAAATTTTAAAGCAAAGCTTCCATAAAACGATACTTTTACTAAAATATGGTGGACATTGGAAATTCGATCAGGAGAAGAACCTAAAGCATAAGGCGTGCAAAAAACGTTTAGAGGGAATTTATAATTGTTTAAATGTTATGGATTCTCCACTGCAGACCCCGTTTATTAACTGATTAGAAAAATAAATGGGAGTATTTGGATAAAAAGTGCAAAACTATCCGGATTATAATGAGAATGATCTTAGAAACTACTATTTAAAAGAATGGGATAAAATTTAAGTTGAATATACACAAAAACTAGTGGTTAGCATTCCAATACGATTGAAAACTGTAATTACAAACAAAAGGCACATTTAACATTTATTATAAAAATTTCAATTGATTTTTGAAAAAATATGTGTACTATACGAATATGAGATTGCGTGTATATTTGACTATCTTTAGAATTATGATTTTTGTGAAAAAATGAGTATTTGTAGTACAAAGATAATTATTGTATCTTTCTTATGCTGTCTACACACTAAACCAGCAAAAAGTTGTTCAGTAATTTATTTTGACGACATGAACAGTAAAGTGTTGATTTACGGAGCTATCAGCAAGTTGTTTAAAAAATTGCGGTAAAGTTTTCACTTTTTAGCGATTTTCAGTAATTTTTCGAATAATTTGCTGAAACCCGCAATATTTTTCATTGAATTTATCAGCACTTCTGTTTTTTTCGGTACATAAACATTATCCAGTAAAATATTGACTGATGGTTCGGCAAAATTGTACCAACATTACCGAACCTCGTCAAAAACTTACAAAACAGGTACAGCAAATCATCTGTCAAGTCGCCATTTTCAGAGGAAACTGCTGACTGACCAGTATTTTTTGACGTTTGGAGAGAACGGATTGCGGAGAGTTCGGTAACCGAATTGTTTTACTGCATTGATTACCGAACGGTTTGCTGTTCAAAACCCCAGCAAAATTTTACTGCACCCAGTAATTCAAATTAAGTGTGTTGGAATCCTTAACCTGGAGCAGAGATAGCGGATATATATGTATTTCTAACGTCTTCACATTTAATTATAATTATATATATATATATATATATATATATATATATATATATATATATATATATATATATATATATATATATATATATATATATATATATATATATATATATATATATATATATATATATATATATATATATATATATATATATATATATATATATATATATATATATATATATATATATATATATATATATATATAATTCTATAGAAAAATCAAAAGTCCGGGAGCAATGTATTCTCCGCCGTGCTGTTCCTTGACGCCATGTTGAATGTGTCTGATTTTTGACGTAGGACTTACGTCTTTCTTTACTATACTGGGTATCATTTTAAAATTTTCAAAACGGATGCGTTACGTACACTTTGAACCTTAATAACTTTTCTCCTACTAAAGGAATTACTAATTTTGTTTCATAAATCGAAAGGAAAACGTTCAACGCTTGCTATTGATACCTTGTTTGCTATGTAAAACTTGTTTAAAAAGTCCAAAAACTACTTTTAGTGCGAATCAACATTAATGCTAGAACCTATAAATATGGGTGTCACAGTTTTTCTTAAAGTCAGACGTGTCTAAGCCACAGAGCCGAACACACGTACGTGTGCTGCTCAACGAGAAGCTGCATTTGGACCACCAACCAAATCTTAGCTACTGCCTTATCGCTGCCAACCAAGAACTGTCGTCGCCCTGCGTGAAATTCATCGCTCTCAGAAGTGGACAGAGTTACTAATTCGCAAGCTGCTCTTCCAGTGCCTAGTCCGTGAGATTGCACAGCATTTCAAAACCGATCTACTCTTCCGGAGCTCAGCCGTAAAGGCCCTCTAAGAAGCCAGCGAGGCCTGCCTGGTTAGTTTGTTGGAAGATACCAATCTGTGCGCTATCCATACCAAGCGAATAATCATTATGCCGAGCGGGAAACGGCGAAATAATATTCACAACAAACGGTCCTTATTAGGACCACAAAATCGTTCTCAGAAGATTTACAATTACAATTTCCATTTCGTGCTTTGGAAAATAACTTCCCTCTTATCGGGTTAGTTATTTTCTATAATAATATCCGAAAAATGTACGACAGAACCAATAAAGTGACCAATTGGACGGAAACAAGAAAATACCTACAAAAATTTGAGTCAGAAAAGTGACATTGACGAAAAAATGCTTCGATCGTTTCTAAGTGTTTGACAGCTGAAGTTGCCGATTTGTTTTCCAACGTCAATTATTTGCGCTGTGCTGTACATAACAAACAAATTATTGCGCGATTTGTTGGGAAATAATCAAAACAATTGTGTAGTAGATTCCGTTGATTTTACCGTAAATTTTGATAGAAATTATTTTGTAAAAGCATTAATTAGCCGCGCTTTGATTGGTGGTTTTTGCAAATCTTTCAAGAACATTAGTGAATGTGGCAACCCTGCTACTAAGCGAAAGCCACACCAAAAAGAATGATGAAAATATTTCCATTTGTCTCACAAAAGGATGGACTTCCATCTGCACTGAGAAGTTTATAAAAGAGATCGCATTGCGATATACAATGCTCATTCGATGCGAGATGCGAAAGAGGAATGTTCGTGTATGTACCCAGTGTAGTGTCTACAGATATGATCAAGTAGGCTAAGAAATGGATTACTAATAAATAATCATTCAGTGAGCCACTCTTGGTCGTATCTGACGTCTTAAGTCTGGGCTATTACATTGGCGACGAGCGGGAGCTTGAAGAATGCGCTGAGTACTCAAGAATTTCCTCGCGATCCAGTTTTTCCATTACTAATTGGGAAGAAAAATACTTTGACAGAATGTCCCTAGTAAGTATTTATAATATTTGAAATTTTAGTGCAAACCGTAATCAAAACAATCCGTTCGTTTGATTAGCTTGTTTATGATGGGACTCAGGTCCATCCGTAATCAGAACGATCCGTTAGTTTGATTGGTTTGGTCAATGTGGGACCCAGGTCCATCCGTAATCAGAACGATCCGTTCGTTTGATTAGCTTGTTTATGATGGGACTCAGGTCCATCTAGAATCAGAACGATCCGCTCGTTTGATTGGTGTGTTTAAGATGGGACGCACGTCCCCGTAATCAGATCTGTTTTTTATTAGATTTTCTTCACGTCAATGAAAAGAAGTTTTAATAAAACACACCCTTGACAACCTTTGCTAAGAAACATAAAACATAATAATTATGTGATGGTTGCTATGATATGTATTCTGGGTAGAAGCGGAAGAATGCTGTTCAGCAAATGTTTCGTAACCAACATCACCTGGACCGAACCCAATTATCGCTATAAAACTGCACTAAACAAAACTTAAAAAACGGGATATAAAGTGCTGGACCAAGGCGAGATGTTAGATACGCACTAAATATATAAGTCGTTTGACAACCACAGTCCACCTCTGACTAAAACTTAGAAGAAAAAAACCTAATGAAGAAAACTAACTAAATTTATATCATAATGCAAATAGATTTCAATATAATGCACTTTGTGGAAAATAGCGCAAGGAAAACAAGTTTGCACAGAAAATCGTGAAAAGACTAATCCTTTTCGAAGAACAATAGAAGTGTTGGATGATTATTCCTCACACCACATGCCTCTTATGAGAGGTTGAATTTCATCAAATTAAATTCAAACCTAATAACAAATTGGACTATTTTGTTGAACGTCTACGATCATAAGTTGTTTATTATAGATTTGGAGATTAACTGGGTTCACGTACCAAATATCTCTAATGCGATAGACATATGGATGAGATGATGAAAATTGGTCGCACACTTTAAGAACTACGAAACAAGCCTACATCTGATTCGAAAGATATTTGCGAAAGAAGGTTAAGTCGAAATCCATTGTTTGTTCCACCTAGAAGAAAAACAATCAATTGTGATTAACATAGGTGGAATTAAGATAAAGTTCATCGTAGGCACAGGTACAATTGAACAACAAATTGATCGAATTTTATAGTTAAATTGATGAAGACAAAACTGAAGCAGGATCAATACGGCTTCGTGAAATGGCTAAGAAGAATATTTAATTGAACGATTATTCAGTATATGAATGTAATTATAATTGAATAATAAAAGATTAAATTATTAATAAAACGAAGAAGAGATGTAGTGTCTACAGATATGATCAAGTAGGCTAAGAAATGGATCACTAATAAATCATCATTCAGTGAGCCACTCTTGGTCGTATCTGACGTCTTAAGTCTGGGCTATTACACCCAGCAGAAGCGAATTCGGGCAAGGTTCGAATCGTTAGAAAGGATTCTCGTCTGGTATCACCAAAAATAGTTATCTGCAAACCGTTCTTATTAGGATGAAAACATAGTGGAGAAAGAATTGAATTAGAAAGTTCTATTTAATAACTTGGATTGAGTTTGCGCCTGTCAATTCTGCTGTACATGTACCAGTGATTCATAGAAGCAAATGTTTATCAAATTAATCTACAAACCCGAAGGTTTTTGCAAGTCCTAGAAAATCAGTGAATGTGGAAATCTCATTCGACATGAAACTTCGAGTAAACATTCATTCAAAAAGTGCATTGGTTCAAATTATCCATGAATGTTATATGATATGCCCAAGTTTAGTCCTACGTCAACACCGCGGTTATGTCCCGGACATTACCCACTCCTGGTTTTCTCACATTGTGTGTTCCCGTAATAATAATGTGTTTTACACATAACGCTAGAAGTATGTGATAGACACATAACATGTATGTGGGGCACGCTTGAAAGTTATTCATTTTGTATTTGAAATTCATGGGTGATTGTATAAGTTTTATTTGATGCATATGAATCTGATGTGCATAATCGTTTTTAAAAGTTTGGTGTTTTTTCACATGAAACGTATGTGATTTTTTGGCTCAGTGTAAGATATTTGTTGATTCTATTCAGTAGGTTTGTTCCAGTACCAGGAGAAACTGGAAGTACTCCGGAGCAAACAGGGAGAAAATCGTTTCTGTACTATCTTCTTCTCTTTTTTCTTCTTCTGGTGGCAAACCGCAGTGAAAAGGAGCAAGAGTTTTTTGCTCCGGAGCAACAGGGAGTAACTTCCATGTTCTGGAACAAACCTAGTATGACAAACTAGTTTCGAACCGCTTTAAACTTGGCTGAACTTCCATTTTTATGACGTCATCATGCAATATTCTATATTATCAATTTACGACCATCTAATTTCTGACCAAAGATGCCATTATGCCAGATTTATTGTCTATCCCGAGATAAACTAGCGTTTCGTCGATTTGTTGCTATATGTGGGACAAATGAGTGCGAACGAAACAAAAATAAACTTCAAACCGTTTTTTCGCTTGCACTAATGCAAAGTGAATATGCGCGTAATTCGGCGCACGGCTTGGTGGCGCATGACTGAATCGCCACGATGTGGATTTTAGAAAAGATTCGCAATACCTGGCACAGCCAGAGTTTTTACAACTTTCAGATAAAAAAACAAACCTCTCATTCTGCCAGATTTTTAATTTATAGAAGTCGTTACACACAAATTTTAGAAATTAGGGCCATATTTTCCCAAATTTAACAAAAATCGATAGCTGCACGTTCTACGAAAACTAAAATAGGGTAACCAACCCAATTTGGACCCCTACATATTTTGGACCCTGTTAATGTATTTGCCTCCTACACTGCCAAGTTTCTCTGCATTTGTTTGGTTTGGGTTGTCTATTTAGTTTCAATATCATTAGTTCATCTCTAATAGGGATCTTTAATTTGGAAAAACTGTGTCAGTTTTTCATATGTATGGATAGCGGGTGTCCTTACGAGTTCACTTATATCATTTTTAAACCTTAATTATTATTTTCTGATTTTTAAATTAAAAAAGACCAAATTAAATTCAGCCAACAAACTGACAGTTGTCCTATTAAATGGCGTATCTGCAAATATCTCGTTCGCCTCATTGTTAACCGGGACAGCATCCTACACCGCATGATCTGGTACTTTTGGACCCTGTTAATGTATTTGCCTCCTACACTGCCAAGTTTCTCTGCATTTGTTTGGTTTGGGTTGTCTATTTAGTTTCAATATCATTAGTTCACCTCTAATCTTTAATTTGGAAAAACTGTGTTTGTTTTTCATATGTATGGATAGCGGGTGTCCTTACGAGTTCACTTATATCATTTTTAAACCTTAATTATTATTTTGATTTTTAAATTAAAAAAATTTAAGGGTTGTGTACAAGACACGACCACGATGACATTGAAAATGCAGCCAGTTTTATGAGCAAGCAATATTATCCGTGGCCAAATTAAAATCTTAATGTCATCGACTGTTTCAGAACTACACACAGGCATGCTTTTCTTCATTAGAGATAATTGTTGAATTTTTAAATTAAAATTGATAATCTGTAGTTTGACAAATTCAAGTATTAAAAACGTTTTATTCAAATCCCCGAAATGTGAACATAAATTAATGATGCTCACAAACAAAACCTTACATCTATCTTTAAATACCTGCTATCAAATAAATGTTTGCAAGCACGATAGAAAAATAACTGGTCATAAATCAAATTATTCGTAAACGAAGAAAGTTTAACATATGCATCTTTATATATTCGGCGGTTTAATAAACATTAACTCTGAAATGTTCTATATGTGGGGCCCATTGGTGGAATCCTGAAAAGGACTATTTGTGGGATGCACAAACACGCATGCTATGGAATGAAAAGTACTAAACTAACTAAGGGCATTTGGTTTAACAAAAATAACATGCAGAATGGAACAATTAGTCAGCTGCAAAAAAGGTTTGCCATCTTTTCTAACCGCACGCTACTTACATCAGATAAATATTTCGAAATGAAAAGAAACAACCTTTCTCTTCAGCATCTAATATGAAATACTGATAGCTTGAAACGTGACATCGGCTTTTATCACTTTCGCACTGATGATGGAAGGACTTCCTTCATGCAGAATAACGAAAAAATATTTGCGGATTTTTCACATCCTCCAATTTCTATCATATTGCAGACCTTTGGATTTGGTTTGGTTTTCGCCAATTTCAGCATGGCAATATACTTTTAAATAACTGTACATTTTTGTATTGTTTCGGAATCACTGAATTGTATTGTTTCGGAATCGGAAACAAATCACTGATTGTTGTAAATTTCAGGTTGTCAATGTACGCGCAAGCAAAACGTAACGAATATAAACGGCGAAATTAGGTTATCGCAGTCATTGTCATGAATTTTTCAAATTTGTTCATCTTTGTTGGTTATAGCCCTGAAAAGGGCTTTTAATTTATAAAAATAACATGCGAAATGGAACAATCAGTCAGCCGCAACTACGGTTTGCCGTCTGTTCCAGCCGCGCGCTACTTACATCGGATAAATAATTAAAATTGGAAAGAAACAAACAACCTTCCCCTTCAGCAGATAATTTGAAATACTGATAGTTTGAAACGTGAGATCGGCTTTTATCACTTTCGCATTGTTGATAGGAGGACTGTCTTCATGCAGAATAACGAAAAAAATATTTGCGGATTCTTTTTAGTACGGCTTTCGCTAGTTAGCAGTGTTGCCACATCCTCCAATTTTCTCAAACATTGCAGAATTTTGGATTGTTTGGAAATGTACTTTAAGTAGCTTAAATTTAATTGGAACAAATGACAGATTGTTGCAAATTTCAGATTGTCGATATACGCGCGTTACAAATAACGAATATAAACTGCGCAATTGGATTATCGCTGTCAATGATTGGAAATATTCCAATTTGTTCTTTATTGTTATAGCCTTTAAAAGGACTTTTAATTTAACAATAATAACATGCAGAATGGAACAATTATTCAGCTTTAACTGAGGTTTGCCAACTCTTCCAGCCGCGCGCTATTTACATCGGATCACCCCCAGCGGTAGCAGTGATCAAATGCAGCACTCATCGCAGCGCATTGTCAACATGCATGACTGCTACTACTGTTCTTTACGGCCCGACGTTCGAAGGGAGAATGAAGGCGCTCAAGGAATGAAATTCTTTAAATAGTCGAGGATGACGTCATTCATAGAAGCGTAGTGCGCTGGGCGCTCCAATATGTCGTACGAGTCGCTATAGGCACGATGTTACTTGTCTGGCAAAACAGCAACAACTGATTCAAACAGTCACGCGGCACATTTATTTATAACCCTTCGTGCTCGTTTGAATCACTAAGCTGCTCCCTATCGACGGCGCTGCCGGGGATAGTTTGACTGATGTATGGGAATTTTCACGTTTTCGAGATCTGTTCATTTTTGCTTGTTTTTCAATAGCGTGCTATTGAAATACAAAAACACTATAGCAATAAAACATAATTTCAGTTAATTCCGAATTGTTTGGTGATAACCAGACGGAAATCCGTTCATAAATAAGAAAGTTATTAGCGTTCAAAATAGTGACGCAAAAACGTGACATCGTTTGATTTTAGATTTTAGAATGACACCCTGCCCCAGATAGTGCAGTAAGACATTTTCAATGTCAAAAGACCAAATTAAATTCAGCCAACAAACTGACAGTTGTCCTATTAAATGGCGCATCTGCAAATATCTCGTTCGCCTCATTGTTAACCGGGACAGCATCCTACACCGCATGATCTGGTACTTTTGCAATCCGCTAGCAGCCTGCCATCCCAAATTTTATCTGCAAACTATGGTAGATCTGATGAGGCAACCTAAAGAGTTGTGCAAATCGCATGGGTTTGGATGTGTTAGAAAATAAACTAAAAAATGTTGTATTGATAGTTTCGGGCCTAAAAATAGAAAAAGGATTGAGATATGAACTCACGGTACTAATCTGCATCGGAAAATGTCTTAACCCACACGCCCCTAAAGATCCCTATTGTTTAAAATTAAACAGAATCCACAGTTTTCAAAAATATCACGAAAACGTTTCATGTTTCAACGATAGCCAAGAGGAACGGGTGGAAATGATACATTTTCAAATTGCATTTAAATGTACAATTATAATATTTTTTATCGATTTAATTAGTTTGTCTGATTTGGTATTATGCATGTTACGTGTTTGAAAAGGTTTCTTCGTAATGTTTTATCTAAAAAATCTTAAATGGTGTCCACAATATGTCTTAAAAATTGATATCAACTTATTTTGGGCACCCCTCGATTTTCTTTCTTGACAGCTATTTGTTTATCGAGTTAGAAAATTACAAGGGGTAGCCCTATGGGGTTGTACGAACTGTAGATGTAGGACTATACTACTTAATGTAAAATATTTATTTTCTTAGTACTTAGTGTGTGGGAAAAAACACCCGGACCGGCGGAGAAAAATCAAATTTTAGAAAATATAATCACATCTCATGTATAGACCAAGCTTTCTAGTTGCTCTCAAACAGATCCTAAAAGTTCAAACACCCATGGATAACCCCAAGTTTGTAGATGTGTTTCGATTCCACAGGATTGTAAAATGGTTAATATTACGTCATGAAAATTCGATTCTTCCTTGACAATTTTTCTTGCCTGCAAAATGCCCTGTGTGTATGCAAAGCTCATGATTTTTTGGGATATCAGCATTGATCGGAAAATACTTTGCAACGCTACGCATTGCATACATACAGGGCATTTTGCAGTTCACCAGAAGCTGTTCATTTTACCACCGCCACATGTTCATTTTACCCACTCGCTATAAACATGTCTCATTTTTGGACATGTTTAGAAATCAAGAATCATGTTTGCAAAAATGTGTTTATGACGAACTATTTTTACCAGATATGTACAAAACATGTCTAACAAGAAACATATAAGGTGATTGTAATATCTCATTCACTTATTAGTTAGAAAATAATGACTTTGCTTAACGTGTTCATTTTACCGCCAGTTCCCCTACCTACCAACACATTCGCCCCAAACATTGAACCCACACTGAGCCAAAAAACCACATAGGTTTCATGTGAAAAATCACCTAAATATTAAAAATGATTATGCACATTAGAATCATATGCAGCAGTTAACACTTATACAATCACCGATGATATTCAAATACAAAATAAATAACTTTCAAGCGTGTCGCACATATGTTCTAAGTGAATATCAAATACTTAGTGTTATGTGTGAAACACATAAGTGTTACGTAAATGTACGATATGAAAAAAGCAAACACATTCAATTTAGCGTCATTATTAATATGATTTTACGCCAAAAAAAACCTCCAGTAAATTGTGCGGGAATCTCTAGTCTGAGAGCAATGTTTTCATCGCCGGATTGTTCAATCCGGCGATGAAAACATTGCTCTCAGACTAGAGATTCCCGCACAATTTACTGGAGGTTTTTTTTGGCGTAAAATCATATTAATAATAATAAAAATAATACAATTAATTAGACTTTCTTTTCAGAATGCGAAACTGGAGTATTTGAGTTATTCACTATGATCGTAGAACAACTGCAAAGGCTTCTGGAACTGGAAATAATATCATGTTTTCTGGTGCAAAAGTATATAGGAAATAGATTTAGAAACGGTCATTCTATTGCAAAACTATTGATTTTTTTAACTATTGGAAATCATTTACGACAATATTTTAAACGCGGTTGTCCAATCCTGGATAGAAGTTGCGTACAAAGAACATGAAGATATAGATATTTAAGAATATACTGGGCATATAATAATAAACCAAATACTACTTGTAGAAAGACATTTTTGATTAGTCCAGGTAGAAGATGTTCTCAATTTAAGTCCATTCAAATGTGCAACACATTATCCCTACATTTATTCTATCCAGCTATAAAGCATTTAAATACTATTATAAATTCAGCTAACAGTCACCTGAATACCAGATAAAAAGTATATGTATTTCAAATTGAAAGTATGAGGCATCCCGATAGAAAGTAACTGAACTTCACATAACATGTATCTGTAATCAACCCTAGTTTCAATTAGACGGAAGAGAAAAGA
Organism: Topomyia yanbarensis; assembly: GCF_030247195.1. NCBI lineage: Eukaryota > Metazoa > Arthropoda > Insecta > Diptera > Culicidae > Topomyia > Topomyia yanbarensis. The sequence goes on from NC_080672.1 coordinate 245,858,722, forward strand.
AATTATGTGTGAAAAATATGACATTCATGTGAAAAGTATTATGGAAAATATTTATATGTTTTTGCATGTGATTTATAAGTGATATTTTGGTAGAGTGCAAGCGCACAATGCAAAATGAGTCAACGCTTATGATGATGGGTAGAGCGAAAGAGACAACTAGTACCACAACGACACTATTAGCGCATTTCACCAAAATTCCACGCGGCGTTTTCCGATTGAAAGGAACGGCCGCGCTCCATGAAACGCCGCGCTTAGCCCATCTGTCATAATATCGTGATTTTGCATAGCGAAGGGCTGAATGATCACATTTTGTTCCAAAAAACAGCCCTGCGTTATGCAATACTTTGTGCAGGTTGATTATACCAGTTGCAAGTGGTGCCAAATTCACCAAGTTCCGTAAATTCCTTTTAAATTACAGAATTGATAAAATTGCTTAAAAAAGCTAAACTAATTAATCAAATCCTGTTTTAACAACTGTCCTTGCATTTAAACCAAAAAGGGAAGCTTATTACTACCACTACATTAAACCAAAAATTTACTGGCAACATTACAGCGGTATTTAGGAAGCAGTTGGAGCGGTCGCCTTTTGGACGGCACAGGGTGGCGTACCTCCACAGCCAGTGTAACGGACTTCTAACTCAGCTACACTGGCTGTAAAAAACACAGCGCAGTGATCTGCTCCGCCAGCCGTTCAACAGGCAACTGAGCGTGTCTGGCCAAGTCCGTTCTTTAAATAGTCGATGATGACGTTATTCATAGAAACGTTGCGCGCTAGGTGCACAAATCTGTCGTGTCGGATTTGGGAAGCCCTACCTTCTGTGTGTAAATGCGCGATATTTTGACTAGGTTGTACATTATTTAAATTTTAATGCCATGATATTAATAATCTTTGGGTTTATCTATCGGAATCTATTCTTAAAAGTATTTCGTGGCGATATGAACAAAGAATTTGAAAATTTATCGTGAGATGGATGAATTATATGCGTTTAAAATTGGACCACTTTTCGTTACATACCATTTTAGAAGAATTTGCAAAGTGCACCCCCATATCGAAAACAAAGACGTAGTCTTACGTCAATAATCAAAAAGTGAAAAATTTCGTAACGGTAGGTCGCCTGCTCTTTTTGGTCAAATTCTTTAAAAAATGTTCAAACCAATGGATGTCGAAAATCAAACGATTGAGGAACATTTCATTCAAGACCATAATATGACCAAAGAGGAGACTTCTGAAATCCATGTTGAAGAACATTTGTAGTTCGAATTTGTTGAATTCGAAGAGATATATGTTGACAAATCTAAGTGATATATCATAGCTAAATAATGATAATAAGAGTGTGCTTGCTGAATTCCTAGAATCGCCTGAAACACTCACACGAACATCACGATTCAAGCGACGTAGTCCTGCTGTTTTAAAATTACGCCGAACAGTTGAATGCCACAAGGCGAAAACTGAAGAAAAAACTAGGAGAGGGTAATGTCCGGGACATAACCGCGGTGTTGACGTAGGACTAAACTTGGGCATATCATATAATATTCATGGATAATTTGAACCAATGCACTTTTTGAATGAATGTTTACTCGAAATTTCATGTCGAATGAGATTGCCACATTCACTGATTTTCTAGGACTTGCAAAAACCTTCGGGTTTGTAGATTAATTTGATAAACATTTGCTTCTATGAATCACTGGTACATGTACAGCAGAATTGACAGGCGCAAACTCAATCCAAGTTATTAAATGGAACTTTCTAATTCAATTCTTTCTCCACTATGTTTTCATCCTAATAAGAACGGTTTGCAGATAAATATTTTTGGTGATACCAGACGAGAATCCTTTCTAACGATTCGAACCTTGCCCGAATTCGCTTCTGCTGGGTGTAATAGCCCAGACTTAAGACGTCAGATACGACCAAGAGTGGCTCACTGAATGATGATTTATTAGTAATCCATTTCTTAGCCTACTTGATCATATCTGTAGACACTACATCTCTTCTTCGTTTTATTAGTAATTTAATCTTTTATTATTCAATTATAATTACATTCATATACTGAATAATCGTTCAATTAAATATTCTTCTTAGCCATTTCACGAAGCCGTATTGATCCTGCTTCAGTTTTGTCTTCATCAATTTAACTATAAAATTCGATCAATTTGTTGTTCAATTGTACCTGTGCCTACGATGAACTTTATCTTAATTCCACCTATGTTAATCACAATTGATTGTTTTTCTTCTAGGTGGAACAAACAATGGATTTCGATCTTCTCTGTAATATCCTGAACTTCTCGAATATCTTCCTGTTTCCTAGTTGCGCGTCGGTTTTGATTAAGACAAATGTATGGCTCAACTCCAAGTATGTCATTTCCGAGTTGTTTTGAGGATCTTTTCCGATTAGTCTTACAACATCTTACGAAGTGTCCGAGTTTCCACATAACCGGCACGACTCAGAACGGGAGTTATTCCCCAAATGGTTTCCCGAACAGCTGTTACACTTAACCTTCTTTCGCAAATATCTTTCGAATCAGATGTAGGCTTGTTTCGTAGTTCTTAAAGTGTGCGACCAATTTTCATCATCTCATCCATATGTCTATCGCATTAGAGATATTTGGTACGTGAACCCAGTTAATCTCCAAATCTATAATAAACAACTTATGATCGTAGACGTTCAACAAAATAGTCCAATTTGTTATTAGGTTTGAATTTAATTTGATGAAATTCAACCTCTCATAAGAGGCATGTGGTGTGAGGAATAATCATCCAACACTTCTATTGTTCTTCGAAAAGGATTAGTCTTTTCACGATTTTCTGTGAAAACTTGTTTTTCTTGCGCTATTTTCTACAAAGTGCATTATATTGAAATCTATTTGCATTATGATATAAATTTAGTTAGTTTTCTTCATTAGGTTTTTTTTCTTCTAAGTTTTAGTCAGAGGTGGACTGTGGTTGTCAAACGACTTATATATTTAGTGCGTACCTAACATCTCGCCTTGGTCCAGCACTTTATATCCAGTTTTTTTAAGTTTTGTTTAGTGCAGTTTTATAGCGATAATTGGGTTCGGTCCAGGTGATGTTGGTTACGAAACATTTGCTGGACAGCGTCCTTCTGCTTCTACCCAGAATCACATCACATAATTATTATGTTTTATGTTTCTTAGCAAAGGTTGTCAAGGGTGTGTTTTATTAAAACTTCTTTTCATTGACGTGAAGAAAATCTAATAAAAAACAGATCTGATTTCGGGGACGTGCGTCCCATCTTAAACACACCAATCAAACGAGCGGATCGTTCTGATTCTAGATGGACCTGAGTCCCTTCATAAACAAGCTAATCAAACGAACGGATCGTTCTGATTACGGATGGACCTGGGTCCCATCTTGAACAAACTAATCAAACGAACGGATCGTTCTGATTCCAGATGGACCTGAGTCCCATCATAAACAAGCTAATCAAACGAACGGATCGTTCTGATTACGGATGGACCTGGGTCCCACATTGACCAAACCAATCAAACTAACGGATCGTTCTGATTACGGATGGACCTGAGTCCCATCATAAACAAGCTAATCAAACGAACGGATTGTTTTGATTACGGTTTGCACTAAAATTTCAAATATTTTAAATACTTACTAGGGACATTCTGTCAAAGTATTTTTCTTCCCAATTAGTAATGGAAAAACTGGATCGCGAGGAAATTCTTGAGTATTCAGCGCATTCTTCAAGCTCCCGCTCGTCGCCAATGTAATAGCCCAGACTTAAGACGTCAGATACGACCAAGAGTGGCTCACTGAATGATGATTTATTAGTAATCCATTTCTTAGCCTACTTGATCATATCTGTAGACACTACACTGGGTACATACACGAACATTCCTCTTTCGCAGCTCACATCGAATGAGCATTGTATATCGCAATGCGATCTCTTTTATAAACTTCTTAGTGCAGATGGAAGTCCATCCTTTTGTGAGACAAATGGAAATATTTTCATCATTCTTTTTGGTGTGGCTTTCGCTTAGTAGCAGGGTTGCCACATTCACTGATTTTCTAGGACTTGCAAAAACCTTCGGGTTTGTAGATTAATTTGATAAACATTTGCTTCTATGAATCACTGGTACATGTACAGCAGAATTGACAGGCGCAAACTCAATGCAAGTTATTAAATGGAACTTTCTAATTCAATTCTTTCTCCATTATGTTTTCATCCTAAAAAGAACGGTTTGCAGATAACTATTTTTGGTGATTCTAGACGAGAATCCTTTCTAACGATTCGAACCTTGCCCGAATTCGCTTCTGCTGCGTACATACACGAACATTCCCCTTTCGCAGCTCACATCGAATGAGCATTGTATATCGCAATGCGATCTCTTTTATAAACTTCTTAGTGCAGATGGAAGTCCATCCTTTTGTGCGACAAATGGAAATATTTTCATCATTCTTTTTGGTGTGGCTTTCGCTTAGTAGTTTGTAGATTAATTCGATAAACATTGGTTTATATGTGTCACTGATAAAGTACAGCAGAATTGACAGGCGCAAACTCAATGCAAGTTATTAAATGGAACTTTCTAATTCAATTCTTTCTCCATTATGTTTTCATCCTAAAAAGAACGGTTTGCAGATAACTATTTTTGGTGATACCAGACGAGAATCCTTTCTAACGATTCGAACCTTGCCCGAATTCGCTTCTGCTGCGTACATACACGAACATTCCCCTTTCGCAGCTCACATCGAATGAGCATTGTATATCGCAATGCGATCTCTTTTATAAACTTCTTAGTGCAGATGGAAGTCCATCCTTTTGTGAGACAAATGGAAATATTTTCATCATTCTTTTTGGTGTGGCTTTCGCTTAGTAGCAGGGTTGCCACATTCACTAATGTTCTTGAAAGATTTGCAAAAACCACCAATCAAAGCGCGGCTAATTAATGCTTTTACAAAATCATTTCTATCAAAATTTACGGTAAAATCAACGGAATCTACTACACAATTGTTTTGATTATTTCCCAACAAATCGCGCAATAATTTGTTTGTTATGTACAGCACAGCGCAAATAATTGACGTTGGAAAACAAATCGGCAACTTCAGCTGCCAAACACTTAGAAACGATCGAAGCATTTTTTCGTCAATGTCACTTTTCTGACTCAAATTTTTGTAGGTATTTTCTTGTTTCCGTCCAATTGGTCACTTTATTGGTTCTGTCGTACATTTTTCGGATATTATTATAGAAAATAACTAACCCGATAAGAGGGAAGTTATTCTCCAAAGCACGAAATGGAAATTGTAATTCTTCTGAGAACGATTTTGTGGTCCTAATAAGGACCGTTTGTTGTGAATATTATTTCGCCGTTTCCCGCTCGGCATGATGATTATTCGCTTGGTATGGATAGCGCACAGATTGGTATCTTCCAACAAACTAACCAGGCAGGCCTCGCTGGCTTCTTAGAGGGCCATTACGGCTGAGCTCCGGAAGAGTAGATCGGTTTTGAAATGCTGTGCAATCTCACGGACTAGGCACTGGAAGAGCAGCTTGCGATTTAGTAACTCTGTCCACTTCTGAGAGCGATGAATTTCACGCAGGGCGACGACAGTTCTTGGTTGGCAGCGATAAGGCAGTAGCTAAGATTTGGTTGGTGGTCCAAATGCAGCTTCTCGTTGAGCAGCACACGTACGTGTGTTCGGCTCTGTGGCTTAGACACGTCTGGCTTTAAGAAAAACTGTGACACCCATATTTATAGGTTCTAGCATTAATGTTGATTCGCACTAAAAGTAGTTTTTGGACTTTTTAAACAAGTTTTACATAGCAAACAAGGTATCAATAGCAAGCGTTGAACGTTTTCCTTTCGATTTATGAAACAAAATTAGTAATTCCTTTAGTAGGAGAAAAGTTATTAAGGTTCAAAGTGTACGTAACGCATCCGTTTTGGAAATTTTGAAATGATACCCAGTATAGTAAAGAAAGACGTAAGTCCTACGTCAAAAGATGGATGGGTAATGTCAGAGATATAACCGGAGTGAAGTAGAATACACTTTAGACTGGTTATACAAATGCTACAATTTTGACTATCTTCTGATAGGTTGTATTAAAAGCAGATATTTCGTTATTTGTACCTCTAAATCGATACACGTACATCGAAATCTAAAATATTTGAACATATTTATCTATATGGTAATCCTAAAAAGAGCATTTAATGAATGTTATTGTAAATTGAATCATTACACGAAACTGTCAACAACTCACACAAATGATAACTTTTTATTTTGTGCCATTCTACGACATACCGACGATATTGTTCACAAGGGGCTCACTTACTATCCAACGCTCTTGGCAAGCCACTTTCTGATGCTTGTAATCAGGGATGCCAACGGTACCGATAAACTACATTTTTTTCGATATATTTACATTTGCACAAGCCGTACAGCCCGCTACAGCGACGCATCACTACAGCTCTTGCCAGAACAGTAGCCAAACCGAGTACATTTTCCCGTACAGCAGTAGAATTTTTGTTTTGCTGCTGTACTCCGACTGCTCGGTGAGAGTGTGGCGTAGTAAAGTTTGTTCTCTCGCTTTGTACATTTTTCTCTGCATAGTCAAAGGGAGAGTCCCGCACACGAAAGCGTTGATGCCGGCAGTGGCGTAAATGAGCCGCATTCATTGTAGTCATTTTTGAATAAAAATATTAAAAAGATTGAAAGTATTAAAAAATGTAAAATAAGGAAAGAGAAGCTGTACCGCTCGCGTCTGGTGGCTGTACTGGGGACAGTAGTTTTCTGTCATGTTACTGCTTTACACACAGGCAGCCGTACAGCGCTGGGCGTCCTGCACTAGCGAATGACAGCAGCATCGAGAGAGAAATGAGAATGTAGGCAGAAAAATTACAGCCGTGGAAAAGGTAGGCATTTTGCATCCTTGCTTGTAATAACAAAACTTCAATTCGACTCTTTGTTGATAAATGATGGCCCTGAAAAGGGCCTTTTGTTTGGGCAGTATTCGGAATTTAGTTGGAGCTAGTGTATTTGTGCCATCTGAGACGGCGTGCTCGGTGGACTTTTCTGACAGCTACAAATGGACGGCCGCTTTTTCTTGTGTCCTTTAACAATGTTCGGAAACATTTAGATCGACGTATATGGTACGACGATACAAACAAACTGATATTGAGCAGCAGCATGCTAAGTTTTTATACCTGACTACAGCACAATGTAAGCTCGTCCTTTTTTGTGTTGTCCTCAATATGTGTTCTTCGTAGCTCCTCCTCTTCGTTGGTCGATACACAAGCAAATTGTGTTGAACGCATCGGAGTGCCGTTTACTTAGTAGCTGTAATGGAATACCTTGCTGTTAAAGTGTTGAAATTGGAAGGAAATGCTACCCGTGGCAACAAAAAGACGAATTGTCCCACGTCTTCAACAGCTGGCGATTCGTAACATCGGAAAGTTGAACAAACAAGTGACCATTGCTCAAGGCGCTGTGTTGCAAAACATCCAATCAGTAGTGCTGCCCAAGAAGACCGAAAAGAAAGCATAAATCGAACGCTGAAATTCGCAAATGAAATGCATATTGCTGTAAAAACTGTCCTTTTCAGGACGATCACACATTTTTGATTATGAACAACACTTAAATTGCGAATCTGAATGGGCCAATCGACGAACTGCATTTCTATCGGGCAAATGTACCCACCAAAAAACCATTTCCCGACAGGAAATTCTGTGCTGGAACAGCAATTTCTTTGCGATTTTGTCGTCTTTTGCGCATACATAGTTTATTTGGAGTATTTTTGGAATTATCAAGTTGTCAATTTGCAACATTCTTTGAAAATATGGTTGAACTTTTATAAATGAAGGCCCGAAAACGAGAGTTTGACCATCGTCCTACTACCATCATCAGAGAAGTAGCAGATCAGCATTTTTCGCTACATGGGCCGTATCAAGCAGTAAGCAACGAAGGCCGTGTAAAAGTGCCCCAGTCACGGTTGGCGTTAGGAAGCCTCATTGCTACCGAACAGAAACTGTCGCCCTGCGAGAAATTCACAACTATCAGCAATCGAGCGGGCCTAAATTGTGACCCAAAATAAACCACAAACCAACAAGCTCTTTTCAGGACCAGCCAATTATATTCCAGTAAGATATAAATGAAATTTTTGTTTTCCATTGCCTTACAACCTTCCTCCCCCTTTCCTTTCGGCTTGAATTACTATCAATCTTGATGATGCTGTGCGGTGGGGGCACAAGCAGTTTCCATTATAGTGGAAAATTTAGATTTGCGCGTTTTCCCACAAGTTTTTTTAGCTGCGCTGTTTTCAAGGAAGTTGTAGTTGCATTCAAAACAATATAGTTTACTTCTATTGTCAGAGGTGGACGAACGAAAACTAGTCTGGCTCGCTTGGAATCGAATTGTACGGACCAACCACTACTTTCAAAATCCGTTATTTTCAGTTATTGTACATTCTACAGAATTAGTCACAACTATTTCCAATCAGCGCAAAAATCGAAGGTTTTCATTCAGTACAACAGCAGATTTTCACTTTTAGAAAAACAGGCAATATTCTGGCCGAAAATTTTGAAACGGAGCACCTATATCGAAACGTTAGAAAACGTTCGATTTTTGTAAATTGAATCATTACACTAAACTGTCTACAAATCACAAACAACTTTTGATTTTGTGCCATTCTACGTGAAAGCGACGGTATTGTTCACAAGTGGCTCACTTACCATCCAACACTCTTGACAAGCCACTTTCTGATGCTTGTAATAACAAAACTTCAATTTCATTCTTTGTCGATAAATTGATGGCCCTGAAAAGGGCCTTTTGTTTGGGCAGTGTTCGAAATTTACTTGGAGCTGGTGTATTTGGTAACAGTTTTGGTGCCATCTGAGATGGCGTGCTTGGCCAACTCTTCTGACAGCAGCAAACGGACGGCGGTTTGAATTTCGCGGGAGATGCTGCAAACCAACTGCTGCATGCTGATGCTGCAAACGAACTGATCGTGAACAACAGCATGCTGTTTTTATACCTGACTGACTACAGCACAACGTAAGCTCGTCCTTTTTTGTGTTGTCCTCAATATGTGTTCTTCGTAGCTCCACCTCTTCGTTGGTCGACCACATATTTTTGATAAAGAACAAAATTGAAATTGTGTTTCCAATACGGAGATTATCGAGGGTAAAGAGAGTAATGTAATACGGTACCTTGGTAAAATGTTTGAGAATTTAAACCTTTTTTGAATGCGCCTAGTAAACACGAAACTGTAAACAAACACATAAATGATAACTTTTTATTTTGTGTCATTCTACGTGAAATCGACGATATTGTTCACAAGTAGCTCACTTACCATCGAACGCTCTCGGCAAGCCACTTTCGGATGCTTGTAATAACAAAATTTCAATTCGATTCTTTGTTGATAAATTGATGGCCCTGAAAAGGGCCTTTTGTTTGGGCAGTATTCGGAATTTACTTGGAGCTGGGGTGTTTGTGCCATCTAAGATGGAGAGCTTGGCGAACTTTTCTGACTGCTGCAAACGGACGGCCGCTTCTTCTTGTATCCTTTGACAATGTTCGGAAAGATTTGCATCGACGTATATGGTACGACGATACAAACAAACTGATACTGAGCAGCAACATGCTAAGTTTTTATATCTGACAGCAGCACAATGTAAGCTCGTCCTTTTTTGTGTTGTCCTCAATATGTGTTCTTCGTAGCTCCACCCCTTCGTTGGTCGACCACATATTTTTGATAAAGAACAAAATTGAAATTGTGTTTCCAATACGGAGATTACCGAACACTCAGGGTAAAGAGAGTAATGTAATACGGCACCTTGGTAAAATGTTTGAGAATTGAAACATTTTTTGAATGCGCCTAGTAATCACGAAACTGTAAACAAACACACAAATGATAACTTTTTATTTTGTGTCATTCTATGTGAAATCGACGATATTGTTCACAAGTAGCTCACTTGCCAACGAACGCTCTTGGCAAGCTACTTTCGGATGCTTGTAATAACAAAATTTCAATTCTATTCTTTGTTGTTAAATGGCCCGTATCAAACAGACCGCTTGTAAGTCCACCGGAGGAAAGCCTCCCCGCAAGCAGTAAGCAACGAAGGCCGTGTAAAAGTGCCCCAGTCACGGTAAGCGTTAGGAAGCCTCATCGCTACTGAACAGAAACTGTCGCCCTGCGAGAAATTCGCAGCTATCAGCAATCGAGCGGGCCTAAATTGTGACCCAAAATAAACCACAAACCAACAAGCTCTTTTCAGGACCAGCCAATTATATTCCAGTAAGATATATATGAAATTTTCGTTTTCCATCGCCTTGCAACCTCTTTCCTCCCGGCTTGAATTACTATCAATCTTGATGATGCTGTGCGGCGGGGGCATAGGCAGTTTCCATTATAGTGGAAAATTTAGATTTGCACGTTTTCCCACAAGTTTTTTTAGCTGCGCTGTTTTCAAGGAAGTTGTAGTTGCATTCAAAATAATATAGTTTTTCTATTGTCAGAGGTGGACGAACGAAAACTAGTCTGGCTCGCTTGGAATCGAATTGTACGGACCAACCACTGCTTTCAAAATCCGTTATTTTCAGTAATTGTACATTCTACAGAATTAGTCACAACTATTTCCAATCAGCGCAAAAATCGAAGGTTTTCATTCAGCACGCTAAGATTCAATAACTTTTTTTTGAGGAAAAAATACCCGTCTCGGACTAAACTTCATCCCAAAAACTGGGTAGTATTGTAGATTCTCAAAAATGGGTTATTTTTACCCAACGTGAGATCCAGGAGCGATTCTCAAAAATGGGTATTTTTTCCGTAAAATTAAGGTCGTAGTATTTTACTTGATTTTGGGTAGTTTTTAACCAAAATTGCCCAATATTAGTAAAGTTTGAAAAAGTATATAAATTTTAAGCAGAATTGAGATGTGTGTGGCTATTTCTTCACCAATTGTTATACAAAGCGTTGAGATAACATTAATTTATTTATTTCATTATTATATGACCTGTACCTATAACCGATCATTGTTAATTCGACCTGATACGTGTACACCGTGAAAATCTTATCGAATGTTTTGGATCTGAGCATGCAATATTAATACTAATTTTAATCTTTATCCATTCTAATTACTAGTCAATATACAATTTTTCCAACTCTAAAATATATCTGAAAGCCGACAAGAAAAAAGTAGATCAAGGAAGCAAATCGATTGATTTGCTATTATGGTATATATATATATATATATATATATATATATATATATATATATATATATATATATATATATATATATATATATATATATATATATATATATATATATATATATATATATATATATATATACATATATATATATATATATATATATATATATATATATATATATATATATATATATATATATATATATATATATATATATATATATATATATATATATATATATATATATATATATATATATATATATATATATATATATATATATATATGTCCCTTTGCGAAACTAGTGTCCCAGTAGGATCCTACCGTTAGAGATTTCGTGGCGGTCCTCTTGGTATCCTAACGGATGATTTGGCTTTCCCTTCACCTTAAATTTCGCAGCAACGACCGATTACTCAATATTGTTCGCTGGTGGTTTCAACGGATACGCATCACACGAATAAAGCCTTCGAGACAAGTACTTCACACTAAAATAGCTTTATTCAACACAAGACGATTTATTGACTATCTAAATTAACTTTACTACACTTAATACTTAATTACAAATAACACAGAATATTTTTGATAGTAGCCGATCTAATCGCAATGAAGGCAGTAAAACGAATGTTCCAACGTACAAGTTTTAAATCTAGCTACTACTGTATTAGAAGAAAAGCACGCAGTTCCAGTTTCCTCAAACAGAGGTCGACTGTATCACACGATAGTCTACTCGGTCTACTCGCATCTCCCTTCGTTAAGTTTCGGCTAACCTCGACTAGGTTAGTTTCTCCTGCTTTGACATTTTGACGTAAACATAGCCGGCCACCTAAATGTGTTTTTGCTTCAAATTCAACATTTATACTAAAAGACAAGGTGTAACAAATAGTCCTTAACTACAAATTTCTGTAACTACAGCTTCGGTGTTGTGCTCATTTTGTTTTATGTCTGCCTCACTGCAAAACGGTAAAGGGTATAATTTCCGGACCGGTCGGGTGTAAATTCCACTTTTAGTGCGGACGGTTGCTACTCGCACGATATTGTCTTGTCCAGGTGTTATCGCTTCAATCCTAGCAAGCGGCCAGGCGATCGATGGTTTGCTTTCGTCGTGCACTAGCACAATTTGACCAACACGTACATGCATTGTAGCCGGCGATTTTTTCCTTTGCACGTTGAGTTCTGTTAGATATTCGTTTCTCCATCTAATCCAGTGCTTCTGTATTAATTGTTGCAGCTGCTGGTAGTGCTTCAAGCGGTTAGATGGAACCTTGGTATAGTCTGGATCGGGAAGAGACGTTGACGAAGATCCTGTGAGAAAATGTGATGGTGTCAACACGTCCAGTTCTGTCGGATCATCCGATAGCGGCGTCAGCGGGCGAGCGTTCATGTTCGCTTCAATCTGAGTGAGCACGGTTAAAAAATCTTCGTAGGAAAGGCTTGTGTTTCCGATCGTCTTGACCATAGACGTTTTAGCAGTTTTCACGGCTGCCTCCCACAAGCCGCCAAAATTGGGTGCTCGCGGGGGAATAAACTTCCAAGTGATTCCCTTAGCAGTGCATTCATTGACGATTGCCTCTTGGTGATTGTTTAGCATGTAGTACAACTCATTCAATACATTTTTTGCCCCCTTGAAATTTGTTCCATTATCTGAATGAATTTCAGCGGGAACACCACGACGAGCGACGAATCGGTGCAAGGCAGCTATGAAGGCATTAGTTGAAAGGTCGCAAACCAATTCGAGATGGGTAGCCTTCGTGGTAAAGCAAACGAAAACCGCAATGTAAGCCTTTTGAGCGGCAGCGCGACGATGGACGGGTTTGAGATATACTGGACCGCAAAAATCGACACCGGTTATAGCAAACGGTCGGCTGGGGGCAGTTCGAGACTTAGGCAGTTGGCCTTCTGGTTGAGTGATAGGGACAGGGTTTAAACGGAAGCAATTTGAACATTTACGACAAACGAAATTGGCTAGAGTTTTTCCACGTAGAGGCCAAAATTCTTGCCGTATCGAAGCTAGTGTCATGCGTGGGCCAGAGTGAAGCGAGAGGTTGTGATAATAAGTTGCAATTAAACGGGAAAGCTGATGCTTATTTGGCAGAATGATGGGATGCTTGGTTTTATAGCTTTCATCAGACAATTCGAGTCGACCACCGCAACGTATTATGCCTTTTCTGTCCAGAAATGGTCGCGAAAACTTCAGAGCTGAGCCTACTGGAAGCGGCAATTTCTTCCTTAATGCTGTCAACTCCGACTGGAAGACTTCTTGCTGCACACCTTTCGCTAGTGCCTCCTTGGCTTCCTCTAACTCCGTCACCGTAAGAAATGATTCACGTTTGTTTTTCGATTTGCAATTGTTAATAAATCGTAAAATGTATGCAGTTACTCGGACCAGCCGCCAAAATGAAGAAAATCGTTCATATAATGATTCTGGGAGAGGGGTTATTTGGGTTGCCATAATGGTTTTTCTCCTTTCTAGAATTTTCTCTGGGGGAGCTTCGAAAATAGGTTGTATCGGCCAGTCATCTACTGTCTTACCCAGCCAGTGAGGTCCATATATATATATATATATATATATATATATATATATATATATATATATATATATATATATATATATATATATATATATATATATATATATATATATATATATATATATATATATATATATATATATATATATATATATATATATATATATATATATATATATATATATATATATATATATATATATATATATATATATATATATATATATATATATACAGGGTGTTTGGTTCATGGTTAAGAATCTCTCGGGGGGTGATAGACTGCCATATTTGGAGAAAAAAATTGTTCTACACATACCATCAAATCTCAACCGTTACAGAGTTATTGAACTTTTTGTGTAAAAAACTTATTTGTCTTAAAATACCTCTAACTTTAAAAGTATTCTTTGTATTTTAAATGTTTCAGTTCCATTCGAAAGGTGAGAAAATTTCCTATTGAATGGTGTTCTCATATCTTTTAAGTAATTAGTTTTAATTACCTTTTTGCTGTAAAGTAGTTAAAAGTTAGTGTTTTTGAGGAGGTTTTTGTTAATTTTCTCGAAATAATGAAGTATGATTATAGCAATATCTATTATCCAAAAGTTGGATTTTTAGACGATTCATAATTTGTTCTTGGACGTCATATTTCTATCTCTTCTCTTTTCTTTGTAATTTCATTACTATACTTTTCCTGTAACCGACTTGCAAGTGCTTAAAAGACTCTAATCTAAAAAATATGCTTTATATCGTTATTTACAAGATTTCATTGGAAAGCTTAGAAAATGTCCTATCAGTGTATGTACAAATATCTTTTAGTTAAGTGTACTAAATGATTTTTTACTAACGAAATAACTCAAAATTTGTGTTTTTGGAGAGTTTTTTAATTATTCTAATTATTAATCAACCAAATTTTGTTGTTACTATTGTTCATTTGATGCCCCTTAATGTTCTCTATAACTTTTTATTTGACACTTTGTCTATATCTCTTTTAATTTTGCTGCTATTTAATAGTTAACACAGCATGACCCCGCCATAAATGTAGTGGGTTCGAAATCGTTATTTTTGCATATGAAACGATGTGATAAAAACGATTTTGCGTCGAAACCAAAAGAGATAATTGAATGGAGTCAAAGAAAGAACTGTAGAACTTGCTGAGATGCATTATTTCCATGATAATAATGGTGATGTTTATTATTTACTATTTTAAGAAAATTAACGAAAATGCTAATAATAGCACTAACTTTAAACTAATTTACTTTTAAAAGAATACTAAATTCACTTAACTGAAAGGTATTAATACTTTTTCCACTGTAAAATTTTCCTGGCTTTCGAATAAAAATGAAAAAAAGTACAATAAGTGCCATAATTTTTCAATTAGAGCTGGTACTAGTGGAAATGAGATAAAAATATCCATGTTGAATAACCCAAAATCATGAAAATAAGAAAAGGTAAGTGTATCATGTCAAAGAACGAAATAAGCAGCACACCAAGACTAACAATCTGAATTTTTAAAAGGATGAGGTTAACTATTAGGATTTTCAAGAAATGAACGAAAAATCGTTCAAAATTATTTAATTTTCAATTAATTACTTTCAAAAGGCTACTTAAATCCATTAGCTGAAACTTGTGAGGACATCACTCAATGCGAAATTTTCTCACCTTTCGAATGGAACTAAAACATTTAAAATACAAAGTATACTTTTAAAGTTAGAGGTATTTTAAGACAAATAAGTTTTTTACACAAAAAGTTCAATAACTCTGTAACGGTTGAAATTTGATGGTATGTGTAGAACAATTTTTTTCTCCAAATATGGCAGTCTATCACCCCCCGAGAGATTCTTAACCATGAACCAAACACCCTGTATATATATATATATATATATATATATATATATATATATATATATATATATATATATATATATATATATATATATATATATATATATATATATATATATATATATATATATATATATATATATATATATATATATATATATATATATATATATATATATATATATATATAAATTTTTTTTTTTTTGATTAGCTATTACAAAGCTCTCGACTCATGCCTAATGTATGTATCACGTATACTCATAAGTTATCACGCAACCGACAGACCAGTCTCGTTGAATTAATGGACTAATTCAGATTCGCTATCGTTGAGCCGCGTATCAGTATATTCGCATCCGGATCCAAGTGGACAGGTAGTAACTGTCGTGACTGGAGCTGTTTAGATCCAACTACTCGCTTATCTCTTACAGTAACCTGTCCGTTTCTCGATTTTCTAAAGACGTCACCGACATGGATTTGTGTCTGCAGATTGTGTTAGCAGCCATCGATCATTTTACCACCATTATGCCTAAAATTGTTCTTCAGCGGTTGTCATCGAGCGGTCATCGAACGTTTTTCTCACCAGTAGATGAATAGAATCTGAAACAGAAAATAAATCAGTGGAGATTTGTACATTCTTGATATAGGAAAGGGAAGAAAGAAAGCTTACCCAGTAATCAAAATCGACGAATCCGATGGAGTTAGAAATCATTCAACCGATGTCGTGTCGAAGTGCATATCTCGACAAACATATGATTACGGCCTAAAAGCCAACTGTCAAAATCCACTTTGAATGGAAATTCCGGACAAACCGTTACACGCCAATCACAGATGTTGGTAGTAAATGAAAGAGAAAAGTTTTCTCTTTCATAAACTGTTGTGAACTGTGTTCGACTAGTAACGGTTTGTCTGGAATTTCCATTCAAAGTGGATTTTGACAGTTGGCTTTTAGGCCGTAATCATATGTTTGTCGAGATATTGTACATTTTCGAAGCTACGACTTTTTGTTCAATACACGTCTTCAACCCTAAAATAAACGAAATATTAATATTGTTACAAAAGAAGATGGAAAATTATTAGGTGGGTGAATGGAGGACAGTGAGTCTAGTTATGTAAGGTATGAAAACTAGGTTCTATGGAACTATCCAAGTCAGTCTTAGATATCACATCAGATGTTGCTTCAAACTGTTCTCAACTCGCATTCGGCAGTTTTCACGGCGCCACCCGCGTACTAGAGATGGTCGGGTTCGGGTCTTTGAACCCGAAACCCGGATCCGACGGGTTTCGGGACTGGTTCGGGTACTATAAACTTAAACTTCTCGGGTTCGGGTCGGGTTCCGGGTTTTCAAATTTGAATTTCTCGGGTTCGGGTCGGGTCCGGGTTTTTGAAATTTTAAATTTTTAGGTTCGGGTTACTCGAATTTGAAATTTTTGGATTCGGGTTGGGTTCGGACTTTGAACAGACCACATTTCTTGACACTGTTTATGTCTATACACAACAACCTGTCCCTTTTTCTAGTAACTAATCGTCATTTACTGATGTTCAAATATTGTATTTTTTACTAATGTACAAAATATCTTCTCTTCTTGCGATGCATTTGACGTTAAAGATACGTAGTCGAATTTTTTTTCACTTTTTTCATACGCAAAATTACAAATCCATTGAACTACCTTGACCCCTATCCTTAAGCTAGAATTACTTTAAAAGTTCTAACCCGTGTCGCTAAATCCACTGTCAAGGAAGACCGACAGTGTCAAACAAGGATGTGTTCACATTTTTGTAAAAAATAATTTATTCAGAAGTTTTACGGGTGTAACATATATAATGCTATATTCAGAAAAAAAGAACTCCATCGGTATATGTAATAAAAGGAAAATTTTATTATTCATTTAATGACCCAATTGCCAAGGCTTATTTAATACATACAATAAATTATACAGAACCACTCTTGCAGGAATGGTTTTCGAGGAATTGTGATGATGTCATCACAGATTCCCAACAGTATCATGATCATCGCCACAGCCTCAATACCTACCATGTTTGTGTGTTTATATTTATGTGCCTGTGTAGAAGGGGGTGTTATGTATGTAACGGAGAAGACAAAAGACGAGGAGTGATCGTAAAGTCAGTGTACCACGAGCGTCTATAGCAACAGGTCGAACTTTCACGTTGCTCCGTACCAAGTGCGTGAAGATAAGGAAATCACATTTGTAATAATGTATTCCGACTGGTTCCAGTTCGGATTCCGGCTTCTAACTAGAATCGGTTGTGTCACTAGAGCCGGAATGCGAACTGGAACCAGCCAGAATTCCAGTTCATTTCCGGCTGAACTTTACTGGGTTTCCATAAAAAAGTTTTCCTAACAGCAACTTTTGACATATTTTTATAATCCATGCTATTTGCAGTAAAAAATTCAATTTTATTTTTGAATATGATTCTAAACACCATTTTAAATCAAAATGCCCATAATAAAAAATTTCAGAAATGTGGTAGTTTTCGAGATATTTTGAATTTTCTTTAACAACAAAATTATTTTGTTTTATTACGACCTTTTCATAAGTTATTCGCGGTTCTCCGTCAACAGTAATAGATTTTTCAAAAAGCCTAACATTTCCTATAACTTTCTCTTTGACATCAAGGAAACCATTTAAAAGCTACACGAAAACAAACAACATATGATTCAACCATAGGGTCTGATGATTAAACCACAGAGAACAGACGTCCATCTTCAGCATTCAACTTGTGTAAAACCTCTAACGGTTTCGAAGGTAGTTGGGATATCCAAACCAGGTGCGCTACTATCGTCATGTTTTTTGTGGCTGAGTTCGACAGAATTGACAGCGGTTATTCATCTACCCAGTCAAACTAGTCCGGAACCGGTTCGGACATCCTGCATGAATTTCAGCTTAAATGCATCAACCGATAGAGTCGGAATCGGTTGTTTTCTTTGAGCAAGATTCCATACTGAATCCATTCAGGATTTCGAACCGGTTCCAGTATCGATTTGACGGATAGTTGGGATAGGTTGGTGTGGCGGCGCAAGTGTTTATCGTATATTAATTCAAATGCTTTAACAAAAGCACTGTTTTGAGCGACTTAGTGGAATGTTATATTAAACACTTTAACCGTTGTCTTCCGTTTTAATTCCACTATGATGAACAAAATGCAAAATTGCACTTTTCTGTTAAAGATACGTATTTCGGCTACGACTTGCAGCCTTCTTCAGTGTATTGTATCAGAATAAAGAAAATACCCTCTGTACCGCTTTATGTACCGAAAAGGCAGGTAGAAATTAGGTAGCTTAGGTGTGTGAAGATGATCATTTGCGTACGGGTAATGTTTGGAAAAGCCATGTGTATCCGTTACCTTGATCTCGATTGAGTAAAGACGAAGGGGGTTGTTTAAAAATTTCTAGGCTCTCAGCAACATCCAATTTCCATGGATTAGAAGTTTGACGTTGAATTTTTATCCTCGGTAGTCAGATCATGTTTTTCTGAAAAGGAATGTTCCGCTACCTTAGATTTGAAGTGAAATGGTACATCTTTAACAGCTTCCTTGGAAGCTTTTGTGATTTCAGCGATGTGCTCTTTAAACAGAATATCTAGTGTTCTCTTAGTTTGTCCAATATAAATTTTATCACAATGAGAACAAGAAATTTGTATACCCCAGATTTTCCCAGAGTTTCAATTGGATCTTTAGCGGATCCTAAAATCGATTTAAGTTGGTACTTTCTACTACTAAAAACAAGATCCATACCAAACTTTTTGAATTTATGTCTAAGTGGATAAGCCGTATTTTTGTTGAAGTCTACTGCTATCCTTTTTAAATTCTCGGTTAATGGGGTTAATGTTGTGAGGGATTGTTTTTTGAATTTTTTACTTTTTTTATTTGATTATTGATTGGATAGTTTGCTCTGGATATCCATTGAGCCTACCAATTCTGAAAATAAACTCTGTTTCTTTAAATTTTGTTTCTTCGCTTAGTGGTAAACTAAGCATTCTATGAACCATGTGATGGAATGCTGCCATTTTATGCTGATAAGAATGGTTTGAAGTATTTGGTATAACTCTATCTGTATTGGTAGGTTTTCTATAAATTAAGTTAAAGTGTTTAATTCAAATGTTTACACACGTTTTTTTTAATATTTTTGTTCGATCATGGATGTCTGTTCTCTGTGATTAAACTATGTAGTTGAATCATATGTTAATTGCTTTCATGTAGCTTTCAAATGGTTTGTAATATCGCTTTGATGTCAAAGAGAAAGTTACAGGAAATATTATGGGGTTTTTGAAAAGTCTATTACTGTTGATGGAGAAACACGAATAACTTATGAAAAGGTCGTAATAAAACAAATTTGATATTTAAAATATCTCGAGAACTATTGCATTTCCGAAAATTTTTGTTATGAGCATTTCGATTTAAAATGACATTTAGAATCGTATTGAAAAATAAAATTGTATTTTTGGCTGCAAATAGCATGACTTATAAAAATATGTCAAAAGTTGTCATTAGGAAAACTTTTTCATTGAAAGTTTCTCCATGATCCAAATACACTGAAAAAGTTTCTTTTAAGTGTTTAAAATGATAAACATTAGATTTTTGACATATTACGATGGGGTAACGCAAATAACTTTTAAAAAGGGCATAATTACACGAATTATTGGTTTTTGCTGGAGCAAAATTCCAAATATCTCGAAAACTATCGCATTTTAGAAGATTTTTGTTAAATGAATTTTAATTTAAAATGATACTTAGAATCATATCCTGTAAAAAATACAGTTTTATATGCCAATTAGCATGAAATTTAAAAACATGTATAAAGTTATTGTTAGAAAAACTTCAAAATGTCTCTTTTCTCTGTAGGTTTTTGTTGACATATAAAAATATAATATAATATAAAAAATAGTTTTTTTTTGTGATTTCAATTTGTAAAATTAAAGTTGATTTTACCCAAATCGTTTCCCAAAATTGCCCCAAAACACATATGGTTCTTAGAAGGAGGTAAAAAGAGGTGCACTCACCTTAATGATGTTGGCCGTCGTCATCATGTGACCCCGGGAATTGCTTGAGAGCTGCCTATTCCAGAACACCGTCACTGGTTTATTTATCCTAAGCGAATTAGTTATTCCTCACAAATACACAGCGCTCTTCCGCGACTAGATGGTTCGCCGACACAACATATTCGATCCGAGAAATTTCACAATAACCGCTCCGTTGCCGCAAATGAATCTGCTGCTTTGCCGTTGCATTGGTAGTGGCGGTTGTTTTCCCACCGTTTTCCACCCGCGCTGTGGTTGGTTTCCCGGGCAGTCTGAACAATTGAGGTCTGTAATACTGTCTTCTTTGCAGATCCGGATCCGCTGTGCCGGTTTCGATCGCCTTGTTCGGAAACTTGATCACGTACTCGGTGGACCAAACCGGTTCTCCTCAGGATTTGGCCAGCCGCACCGGACTCTGGCTGTTGCGATCGAACCGAAATGTCGTGGTGATTGTTGCCACTACGAGTATTGCCGACCTGGGAAGAGCCGGACTGCACGGACTTTCCTCTCGGGACCGGGCCGATGTCGCCGAGGGATGATTATTGGATGCTCCCGAATAGTTGTTGCCGTGTTTCTCTTGATTTTACCGGCGAACTCGTTGGAACCTAGTATCCGCACGGCAGCGTGGTTTGCTCTTATATTCACTTCCGGCGCTAACCCTTGCGGCACTATTTTATACTCACGCCTCGTGACGATGGGGATGTTTTACTTATCTCCTGCCTATGATGGTACGGATGCGAGAGTGGTATCTTCGGTGTTAACGGTATCGCATATGTTCCCGGCGACTGCTGATAACACGACGGTCCTCCTTTTTTCCGTCCGCAGGATCAGCCTCCGTTTGCTCGTACCTGCCCTCTTTTCGATTGAACGCTAACCTCTCTACTGACTTTTCTCCACGTTTTTTTCCTTTTTTCTACCTTTTTGGCGTTTTAGCCTACGTCCGGTTTTTGTTGCCAGACAAATTTGTTTTTGTCAAGCGAGTGTTTTACTTGCACACCTTCTTCTGTCGGGTATGCCGTGCACGCTTATCATAATTACCTCAATGAACCATAATTTAATTTTATAATTTAATTCAATATGCACATTATCTTAACCATTATGTGCAAACGTAACATAACATTACCGAAGCGGATGAATTTTTCATGCATCCTAGCTAGTGATGCATGAAAAATTCTAAAACTTTTCCTTACAAAAAGTCGGTCAGAGACGGTGGATCGCTCAGGAGACTTGCACGAACAACAGGTTCAACAAGTACAAACATAACGCAAATCCTAAACTGCAAACCTCTACGCTTGCTAAATCTTCATCTCATCTAAACTAATCCAATCACACACCAGCGAGTTCTGGCAAAATTTGCGATCACCAACACCAACAAATCTTTGGTAAAATTGTCTCCGACTGAGTTTTTATTCATGCTTCTCTGTACCTCCCCCACTTCGGCTCAACAGGCAAATAATCATTACTAATTTTAACACTAAACTAGTAGGATTATAATTAAATTACGAGAAGTTACAATTAACAGTGATAGTTTTCTTAGTTTGGGGATTATAATTGCGCAGGAAAAGGGGTATTTAATTCCTAAACCGCCATGAGTCCGTAGCAAGGGTTTTACCGCGCCCAGAATCGCGTTTCTTTTGATTTTCATGACGGCCCCTACCACAATTGAGTTCCCTCCGATCTTATGGATCTTGTTAGCACTGGATCTGACCACAGTTTGACACCAATCCAGGAAATGGTTATTTTGATTCCGCGAAGCGTATTGTATTGAGTGGCTTTTTTATTTTGTCGTAGCTGGTGTTGCTCATAGCTGGTTAACTTATCCGAATTTATTCGTTCCGTCAGCGTTTTGATTCGTGAACTGTATCAGTTTCTCTCGCTCTGACAAACGGCTGACCCGCGGAGGCTTGCGTGTCGTAAACACTCGTACTTCGATTTCTCCCGTATCGAGAACGGCAAACGCTCGAACGTTTTGTAGGCAGCAGGAGTTGACAGGTTGTGAGGAGGGTATGGTGCTTGGCTTCGTCATGCTCGAAATCCCCGCTATGAGCGGTGTGTGTCCGTTGGTGATTCCGCTTCGCCACGGTCTGCTGTGCTCAATTGTTGTCCTGGTTTGCCCTGCTCCATCCGCTGCATGGTTTTGCTCGCTCCGAAAAATGCTCGCGCGCTTGCGCCAGTGACTGAGGTCTATAACTTGGTTTGATGTGTCACCATGAAGCAGCTTACCTATGAGATTGACTTTTGCTATGTCTGCGGAGTCCAAAGGGGTCCGCCTTCGTCGACCTGCACCCCTGTGCAACGGCTCAAGGTTTTCCCGAGACTCGCTCCGAAAGTTCCGTCTCTAGTTTGCAGTTGCCTGCTTTCCTTCCTGTTGCGCTCGCTGGTCGATTTCTCTCGTTCCGAAATGGCGCGCCTGCTGTGGGCTTCTGCTTTCTCGAAATGCGTTTTCTCTCGAATCGCTAACGGCGTGCCTGCTGAAGGCTTCTGCTTCTCGACGTGCGTTTTCTCCCGATTCGCTAACGGCGTGCCTGCTGAAGGCTTCTGCTTCTCGTTGGTGGAAGTTCTGTACCGTCCTTCACGTCACGACCGCTCCTTACTGCGACTGAGAGTTGTCATGGGCCTTCCTAGACAGCACCTCGAATCCATTTGACGCTGGCTGGTGTGCCATGGTGGGGAGGTAGTTTGAAAGAAGTTATTGCTCACCACACCATGACAGGGCACGATTTGTCCCGATCGGCTAACGGTATTTTTGGAGCACATTGCTCATGGTTAGCAGGCTGAAACCCGCCGACATAGCTGAGTATTTTTTCTCTAATCTGCCTTGATGTCCTTCGCATGGTATCTGCCCTTCCTTCCTGTTGGCACATCCTCCAGCAAATATAGGTTGGCACCGAGGGTTTCCTTTATGATGGCCGGTGTGAACTTCGGATCCAGTTTTTGGTTGACATGGTCCGCCTTTGAGGACAGGCCGAATGTTCTTCGCCACACCAGGTCCCCCACCTTGAATGATACTGTTCGCTTACGGAAGTTGTAACACTGTTTCGCCTTTTCGTGGTTGTTTTGTATGCGTTGTACAACGAACTGCTGAATTCGCCTGATCTTTGATAACCGCATGTCCTGTGCCACCTTCGGGTCATCGTGACTGTTTAGTTCTTGTTGTTTGTACAGATCCGTGTGGAGAATCAGGTCTCTGCCGAAATTTGCAGCGTGTGGACTTACACCGGTCGCCTCATGTTTAGCACTGTTGATGGCCGCAGTGATTGCTGGGAGCTGCTCGTCCCATTCTCGGTGATCTCCATTTAACAGGGAACGAATACATGTTACTAGGACTCTGTTGACCCTTTCCGTGTTGTTGACCATTGGACAGTAGAACGCCGTTTTCATGTGGGCGATGTTGTGTCGTGACAGCAACGATTTAAATGCCATTGACTCGAATTGCTTCCCGTTGTCGGAGAGTACTATCCGCGGGCGTGAGAATTTCAAAAATACTTCCTTCTCCAGGAATTCCGTCATTTTCACCGAATCTGCGCTGCGCATTGGGTGCACGATGATATATTTCGTAATCCAGTCCACGATAACCAACATCACTGTGTTGCCTCGCTTCGATCTGGGCAGCGGACAAATTATTAAAATGAGCAAAGTAGCAAAAGATCTCGAAAAAAAAGAAAAGAAAAAAAAACACATCTGGGGAAAAAGAAGGAATTGGGGGAAATATACTAACCACTAACACTCTTTTTCTTTTGCAAAGAATCACCGACAAAAATAAATTAGAAGATTAGGAAGATTGCCAATCGAGTCGGTTTTCATTTTAAAACAAACTATAAACAAAAGTAATTTCACATATGACAAATTTTAAAGATTAAAGCAAATGATTGAAAACAAACATAAATTGAAATAATTAAATAGATATAGTAAATTACAGGGTGAGAATGAAGATAACACAAAAAAAAAAATTTAGTTTTATATTTTTAATACAATAATAATCTATAGCAGCCAAATTATCAAAACCGTACAACAAATAAGCAAATAACGTATATTGACAAAAAAAATAATAACTACTAAACATAGGAGATTTTGTATAAAGTGGAAGCAGAAGTCCAGAGAAGTGTGTGCCCTGTGGAGAAGGTAGTCACGAGCACTACCCACCGCGTTCGACAAGGATGGATTAAGGTAGCATTGTTAGACTACCCAACGCGTTCGATAAGGATGGAACCAGTCGAAGGTGGTGACGGGAACGATTGAGGGGCGCCACAGAAGACAACAAGAACAAGAAACGGAAAGCCAAACCGGCACGAAATGAGTATACGCTACTGGAAGTAAGAAGAAGACATAGGGAGTGAAGTCGGTACAGCCAATACTCGGCTCAATCCAAAACACGAGAAAAAGGCCACAGCCGGGACATCACAACCCAACTGTAATCGCGGCGAACTCTAACTCCTAAACGAGGGAACGTGATTTGACAAATCTGATTCTTACTTGCAATCAAAAGGAACGATTTATTGTAACGATACTCTATTTCTTACAGCGATGTAGGTATAATAAGATGTGATCACTTTGATCTTTTATTTCAAGTGACTGTATACTGGTTTGCATATAGCTATATATGTGAATTCAAAGCAAAGGGAATCAGCAAAAGGCCTATCCGAACTGTACTTCGATCACTAGCCGAAGGCTAGTGATAAAGAAAGTAATATTACTGATAGCATTCGTATAGGTGAAAATGAGAAGGATAATTAATTAATATGATTTCATGATGCTTAAGCCTAGGGTTGCTCCAACATATGCCGGCCCCTGTTGAAAGGACGAACCTTTCAACCTATCTGGTGCTATCGATGATGCAGACGAGTATGATGCTCCTGCGATGATTGGCATATGATGGTTAGACGAATCGCCAATAGTTGGAATGCTGTCGTCGTCGTTCTCGTTGCAGTGACGTCAACGGAATTCTGCAGGGTACCTTTCAGTAGCTTTCGTTGTTTTCGGATAGTTGAATATGTCGTAGTTTTATCCTTCAGGACTTCGGTCGTCGCATCCACAGCATTCGCGGGTCATCTTGAGGCCATCGGGTTGGGCGTACTCGTGGTTGGGGGTTGGAGTAGCCATCGCAATGCACAGCACATGTCGGAGGACGAAAATTCTTTGAATTTTTTGCGAGATCATTATATAACAATACTTACAGGGTTCGGAGGCCCTCAGGCCCCCGATCGTTGCGCAGATCGTAGTTCTGCGATGGGATCTCCAACAGAAGATCTTGGTAGTGGCTGCCCGTCTCAATCGTTTCGGTTATGGGTTGGTGAGCAGGAACGGTGTCATCGCAAAACGAGCAACATCCTTGAGTTATCTTGAAGTCGTCGGGGGTTGGGCTCACTCGTGGTTGAGGGTCGGAGTAGCCATCACATTGTACAGCACATGACGGAGGACGAAAATTCTTTGAGTTTTTTGCGAGAACATTATTAAACAATACTTACAGGGATCGGAGGCCCTCAGGCCCCCGATCGTTGCGCAGATCGTAATTCTGCGATGAGACCTCCTACTGCAGATCTGGGATGCGGCTGTCCGCCTCAATGTCGGTTGTGGGTTCGCGAACAGGAAGAATACAGATCTTATTAATAGCGCGCCGGTACTCTCCATCCGCCGTTCGAACATCTACTACCCGGATGTTGTTGTCCTGGCCGTGGAAGATGTTGGTAACTCTGCCGTATCGCCATTTAAGCGGTGGGAGGTTTTCCTCTTTCAAAAGCACCATAGTGCCAATAACGATATTGTCTCGTATTCGCGTCCATTTCGTACGTGGCTGTAGTCCGGACAAATAGTCCATCGTCCACCGTTTCCAGACACGCCGTAGAAGTTCTTGATTCTCTTGCCAACGATCCAGCCGATTTCGAGGGATTTCAGAGAGATCGGGTTCGGGAAAGCACGTAAGGGAACGATGCACAAGGAAGTGGCCCGGTGTTAAGACTTCCAAGTCGTTAGGATCGGCTGACAGCGGTGTAAGGGGTCTTGAATTCAGACAGGCTTCTATGCGGGCAAGCAATGTTACGAATTCGTCCTGAGATAGCACGGAGTTTCCCATAGTACGACGGAGATGGTGTTTCAGCGATTTCACCGCCGCTTCCCACAGACCTCCGAAATGCGGGCTGCGGGGTGGGATGAACTTGAAGGTGATGCCATCTTCTGCACAGCGGTTAATCACTGCGCCCTGGTGTTGCTGTGAGTAAAACTAGTAAGTAAATATATATATATATATATATATATATATATATATATATATATATATATATATATATATATATATATATATATATATATATATATATATATATATATATATATATATATATATATATATATATATATATATATATATATATATATATATATATATATATATATATATATATATATATATATATATATATATATATATATATATATATATATATATATATATAAATTTTTTTTTTTTTGATTAGCTATTACAAAGCTCTCGACTCATGCCTAATGTATGTATCACGTATACTCATAAGTTATCACGCAACCGACAGACCAGTCTCGTTGAATTAATGGACTAATTCAGATTCGCTATCGTTGAGCCGCGTATCAGTATATTCGCATCCGGATCCAAGTGGACAGGTAGTAACTGTCGTGACTGGAGCTGTTTAGATCCAACTACTCGCTTATCTCTTACAGTAACCTGTCCGTTTCTCGATTTTCTAAAGACGTCACCGACATGGATTTGTGTCTGCAGATTGTGTTAGCAGCCATCGATCATTTTACCACCATTATGCCTAAAATTGTTCTTCAGCGGTTGTCATCGAGCGGTCATCGAACGTTTTTCTCACCAGTAGATGAATAGAATCTGAAACAGAAAATAAATCAGTGGAGATTTGTACATTCTTGATATAGGAAAGGGAAGAAAGAAAGCTTACCCAGTAATCAAAATCGACGAATCCGATGGAGTTAGAAATCATTCAACCGATGTCGTGTCGAAGTGCATATCTCGACAAACATATGATTACGGCCTAAAAGCCAACTGTCAAAATCCACTTTGAATGGAAATTCCGGACAAACCGTTACACGCCAATCACAGATGTTGGTAGTAAATGAAAGAGAAAAGTTTTCTCTTTCATAAACTGTTGTGAACTGTGTTCGACTAGTAACGGTTTGTCTGGAATTTCCATTCAAAGTGGATTTTGACAGTTGGCTTTTAGGCCGTAATCATATGTTTGTCGAGATATTGTACATTTTCGAAGCTACGACTTTTTGTTCAATACACGTCTTCAACCCTAAAATAAACGAAATATTAATATTGTTACAAAAGAAGATGGAAAATTATTAGGTGGGTGAATGGAGGACAGTGAGTCTAGTTATGTAAGGTATGAAAACTAGGTTCTATGGAACTATCCAAGTCAGTCTTAGATATCACATCAGATGTTGCTTCAAACTGTTCTCAACTCGCATTCGGCAGTTTTCACGGCGCCACCCGCGTACTAGAGATGGTCGGGTTCGGGTCTTTGAACCCGAAACCCGGATCCGACGGGTTTCGGGACTGGTTCGGGTACTATAAACTTAAACTTCTCGGGTTCGGGTCGGGTTCCGGGTTTTCAAATTTGAATTTCTCGGGTTCGGGTCGGGTCCGGGTTTTTGAAATTTTAAATTTTTAGGTTCGGGTTACTCGAATTTGAAATTTTTGGATTCGGGTTGGGTTCGGACTTTGAACAGACCACATTTCTTGACACTGTTTATGTCTATACACAACAACCTGTCCCTTTTTCTAGTAACTAATCGTCATTTACTGATGTTCAAATATTGTATTTTTTACTAATGTACAAAATATCTTCTCTTCTTGCGATGCATTTGACGTTAAAGATACGTAGTCGAATTTTTTTTCACTTTTTTCATACGCAAAATTACAAATCCATTGAACTACCTTGACCCCTATCCTTAAGCTAGAATTACTTTAAAAGTTCTAACCCGTGTCGCTAAATCCACTGTCAAGGAAGACCGACAGTGTCAAACAAGGATGTGTTCACATTTTTGTAAAAAATAATTTATTCAGAAGTTTTACGGGTGTAACATATATAATGCTATATTCAGAAAAAAAGAACTCCATCGGTATATGTAATAAAAGGAAAATTTTATTATTCATTTAATGACCCAATTGCCAAGGCTTATTTAATACATACAATAAATTATACAGAACCACTCTTGCAGGAATGGTTTTCGAGGAATTGTGATGATGTCATCACAGATTCCCAACAGTATCATGATCATCGCCACAGCCTCAATACCTACCATGTTTGTGTGTTTATATTTATGTGCCTGTGTAGAAGGGGGTGTTATGTATGTAACGGAGAAGACAAAAGACGAGGAGTGATCGTAAAGTCAGTGTACCACGAGCGTCTATAGCAACAGGTCGAACTTTCACGTTGCTCCGTACCAAGTGCGTGAAGATAAGGAAATCACATTTGTAATAATGTATTCCGACTGGTTCCAGTTCGGATTCCGGCTTCTAACTAGAATCGGTTGTGTCACTAGAGCCGGAATGCGAACTGGAACCAGCCAGAATTCCAGTTCATTTCCGGCTGAACTTTACTGGGTTTCCATAAAAAAGTTTTCCTAACAGCAACTTTTGACATATTTTTATAATCCATGCTATTTGCAGTAAAAAATTCAATTTTATTTTTGAATATGATTCTAAACACCATTTTAAATCAAAATGCCCATAATAAAAAATTTCAGAAATGTGGTAGTTTTCGAGATATTTTGAATTTTCTTTAACAACAAAATTATTTTGTTTTATTACGACCTTTTCATAAGTTATTCGCGGTTCTCCGTCAACAGTAATAGATTTTTCAAAAAGCCTAACATTTCCTATAACTTTCTCTTTGACATCAAGGAAACCATTTAAAAGCTACACGAAAACAAACAACATATGATTCAACCATAGGGTCTGATGATTAAACCACAGAGAACAGACGTCCATCTTCAGCATTCAACTTGTGTAAAACCTCTAACGGTTTCGAAGGTAGTTGGGATATCCAAACCAGGTGCGCTACTATCGTCATGTTTTTTGTGGCTGAGTTCGACAGAATTGACAGCGGTTATTCATCTACCCAGTCAAACTAGTCCGGAACCGGTTCGGACATCCTGCATGAATTTCAGCTTAAATGCATCAACCGATAGAGTCGGAATCGGTTGTTTTCTTTGAGCAAGATTCCATACTGAATCCATTCAGGATTTCGAACCGGTTCCAGTATCGATTTGACGGATAGTTGGGATAGGTTGGTGTGGCGGCGCAAGTGTTTATCGTATATTAATTCAAATGCTTTAACAAAAGCACTGTTTTGAGCGACTTAGTGGAATGTTATATTAAACACTTTAACCGTTGTCTTCCGTTTTAATTCCACTATGATGAACAAAATGCAAAATTGCACTTTTCTGTTAAAGATACGTATTTCGGCTACGACTTGCAGCCTTCTTCAGTGTATTGTATCAGAATAAAGAAAATACCCTCTGTACCGCTTTATGTACCGAAAAGGCAGGTAGAAATTAGGTAGCTTAGGTGTGTGAAGATGATCATTTGCGTACGGGTAATGTTTGGAAAAGCCATGTGTATCCGTTACCTTGATCTCGATTGAGTAAAGACGAAGGGGGTTGTTTAAAAATTTCTAGGCTCTCAGCAACATCCAATTTCCATGGATTAGAAGTTTGACGTTGAATTTTTATCCTCGGTAGTCAGATCATGTTTTTCTGAAAAGGAATGTTCCGCTACCTTAGATTTGAAGTGAAATGGTACATCTTTAACAGCTTCCTTGGAAGCTTTTGTGATTTCAGCGATGTGCTCTTTAAACAGAATATCTAGTGTTCTCTTAGTTTGTCCAATATAAATTTTATCACAATGAGAACAAGAAATTTGTATACCCCAGATTTTCCCAGAGTTTCAATTGGATCTTTAGCGGATCCTAAAATCGATTTAAGTTGGTACTTTCTACTACTAAAAACAAGATCCATACCAAACTTTTTGAATTTATGTCTAAGTGGATAAGCCGTATTTTTGTTGAAGTCTACTGCTATCCTTTTTAAATTCTCGGTTAATGGGGTTAATGTTGTGAGGGATTGTTTTTTGAATTTTTTACTTTTTTTATTTGATTATTGATTGGATAGTTTGCTCTGGATATCCATTGAGCCTACCAATTCTGAAAATAAACTCTGTTTCTTTAAATTTTGTTTCTTCGCTTAGTGGTAAACTAAGCATTCTATGAACCATGTGATGGAATGCTGCCATTTTATGCTGATAAGAATGGTTTGAAGTATTTGGTATAACTCTATCTGTATTGGTAGGTTTTCTATAAATTAAGTTAAAGTGTTTAATTCAAATGTTTACACACGTTTTTTTTAATATTTTTGTTCGATCATGGATGTCTGTTCTCTGTGATTAAACTATGTAGTTGAATCATATGTTAATTGCTTTCATGTAGCTTTCAAATGGTTTGTAATATCGCTTTGATGTCAAAGAGAAAGTTACAGGAAATATTATGGGGTTTTTGAAAAGTCTATTACTGTTGATGGAGAAACACGAATAACTTATGAAAAGGTCGTAATAAAACAAATTTGATATTTAAAATATCTCGAGAACTATTGCATTTCCGAAAATTTTTGTTATGAGCATTTCGATTTAAAATGACATTTAGAATCGTATTGAAAAATAAAATTGTATTTTTGGCTGCAAATAGCATGACTTATAAAAATATGTCAAAAGTTGTCATTAGGAAAACTTTTTCATTGAAAGTTTCTCCATGATCCAAATACACTGAAAAAGTTTCTTTTAAGTGTTTAAAATGATAAACATTAGATTTTTGACATATTACGATGGGGTAACGCAAATAACTTTTAAAAAGGGCATAATTACACGAATTATTGGTTTTTGCTGGAGCAAAATTCCAAATATCTCGAAAACTATCGCATTTTAGAAGATTTTTGTTAAATGAATTTTAATTTAAAATGATACTTAGAATCATATCCTGTAAAAAATACAGTTTTATATGCCAATTAGCATGAAATTTAAAAACATGTATAAAGTTATTGTTAGAAAAACTTCAAAATGTCTCTTTTCTCTGTAGGTTTTTGTTGACATATAAAAATATAATATAATATAAAAAATAGTTTTTTTTTGTGATTTCAATTTGTAAAATTAAAGTTGATTTTACCCAAATCGTTTCCCAAAATTGCCCCAAAACACATATGGTTCTTAGAAGGAGGTAAAAAGAGGTGCACTCACCTTAATGATGTTGGCCGTCGTCATCATGTGACCCCGGGAATTGCTTGAGAGCTGCCTATTCCAGAACACCGTCACTGGTTTATTTATCCTAAGCGAATTAGTTATTCCTCACAAATACACAGCGCTCTTCCGCGACTAGATGGTTCGCCGACACAACATATTCGATCCGAGAAATTTCACAATAACCGCTCCGTTGCCGCAAATGAATCTGCTGCTTTGCCGTTGCATTGGTAGTGGCGGTTGTTTTCCCACCGTTTTCCACCCGCGCTGTGGTTGGTTTCCCGGGCAGTCTGAACAATTGAGGTCTGTAATACTGTCTTCTTTGCAGATCCGGATCCGCTGTGCCGGTTTCGATCGCCTTGTTCGGAAACTTGATCACGTACTCGGTGGACCAAACCGGTTCTCCTCAGGATTTGGCCAGCCGCACCGGACTCTGGCTGTTGCGATCGAACCGAAATGTCGTGGTGATTGTTGCCACTACGAGTATTGCCGACCTGGGAAGAGCCGGACTGCACGGACTTTCCTCTCGGGACCGGGCCGATGTCGCCGAGGGATGATTATTGGATGCTCCCGAATAGTTGTTGCCGTGTTTCTCTTGATTTTACCGGCGAACTCGTTGGAACCTAGTATCCGCACGGCAGCGTGGTTTGCTCTTATATTCACTTCCGGCGCTAACCCTTGCGGCACTATTTTATACTCACGCCTCGTGACGATGGGGATGTTTTACTTATCTCCTGCCTATGATGGTACGGATGCGAGAGTGGTATCTTCGGTGTTAACGGTATCGCATATGTTCCCGGCGACTGCTGATAACACGACGGTCCTCCTTTTTTCCGTCCGCAGGATCAGCCTCCGTTTGCTCGTACCTGCCCTCTTTTCGATTGAACGCTAACCTCTCTACTGACTTTTCTCCACGTTTTTTTCCTTTTTTCTACCTTTTTGGCGTTTTAGCCTACGTCCGGTTTTTGTTGCCAGACAAATTTGTTTTTGTCAAGCGAGTGTTTTACTTGCACACCTTCTTCTGTCGGGTATGCCGTGCACGCTTATCATAATTACCTCAATGAACCATAATTTAATTTTATAATTTAATTCAATATGCACATTATCTTAACCATTATGTGCAAACGTAACATAACATTACCGAAGCGGATGAATTTTTCATGCATCCTAGCTAGTGATGCATGAAAAATTCTAAAACTTTTCCTTACAAAAAGTCGGTCAGAGACGGTGGATCGCTCAGGAGACTTGCACGAACAACAGGTTCAACAAGTACAAACATAACGCAAATCCTAAACTGCAAACCTCTACGCTTGCTAAATCTTCATCTCATCTAAACTAATCCAATCACACACCAGCGAGTTCTGGCAAAATTTGCGATCACCAACACCAACAAATCTTTGGTAAAATTGTCTCCGACTGAGTTTTTATTCATGCTTCTCTGTACCTCCCCCACTTCGGCTCAACAGGCAAATAATCATTACTAATTTTAACACTAAACTAGTAGGATTATAATTAAATTACGAGAAGTTACAATTAACAGTGATAGTTTTCTTAGTTTGGGGATTATAATTGCGCAGGAAAAGGGGTATTTAATTCCTAAACCGCCATGAGTCCGTAGCAAGGGTTTTACCGCGCCCAGAATCGCGTTTCTTTTGATTTTCATGACGGCCCCTACCACAATTGAGTTCCCTCCGATCTTATGGATCTTGTTAGCACTGGATCTGACCACAGTTTGACACCAATCCAGGAAATGGTTATTTTGATTCCGCGAAGCGTATTGTATTGAGTGGCTTTTTTATTTTGTCGTAGCTGGTGTTGCTCATAGCTGGTTAACTTATCCGAATTTATTCGTTCCGTCAGCGTTTTGATTCGTGAACTGTATCAGTTTCTCTCGCTCTGACAAACGGCTGACCCGCGGAGGCTTGCGTGTCGTAAACACTCGTACTTCGATTTCTCCCGTATCGAGAACGGCAAACGCTCGAACGTTTTGTAGGCAGCAGGAGTTGACAGGTTGTGAGGAGGGTATGGTGCTTGGCTTCGTCATGCTCGAAATCCCCGCTATGAGCGGTGTGTGTCCGTTGGTGATTCCGCTTCGCCACGGTCTGCTGTGCTCAATTGTTGTCCTGGTTTGCCCTGCTCCATCCGCTGCATGGTTTTGCTCGCTCCGAAAAATGCTCGCGCGCTTGCGCCAGTGACTGAGGTCTATAACTTGGTTTGATGTGTCACCATGAAGCAGCTTACCTATGAGATTGACTTTTGCTATGTCTGCGGAGTCCAAAGGGGTCCGCCTTCGTCGACCTGCACCCCTGTGCAACGGCTCAAGGTTTTCCCGAGACTCGCTCCGAAAGTTCCGTCTCTAGTTTGCAGTTGCCTGCTTTCCTTCCTGTTGCGCTCGCTGGTCGATTTCTCTCGTTCCGAAATGGCGCGCCTGCTGTGGGCTTCTGCTTTCTCGAAATGCGTTTTCTCTCGAATCGCTAACGGCGTGCCTGCTGAAGGCTTCTGCTTCTCGACGTGCGTTTTCTCCCGATTCGCTAACGGCGTGCCTGCTGAAGGCTTCTGCTTCTCGTTGGTGGAAGTTCTGTACCGTCCTTCACGTCACGACCGCTCCTTACTGCGACTGAGAGTTGTCATGGGCCTTCCTAGACAGCACCTCGAATCCATTTGACGCTGGCTGGTGTGCCATGGTGGGGAGGTAGTTTGAAAGAAGTTATTGCTCACCACACCATGACAGGGCACGATTTGTCCCGATCGGCTAACGGTATTTTTGGAGCACATTGCTCATGGTTAGCAGGCTGAAACCCGCCGACATAGCTGAGTATTTTTTCTCTAATCTGCCTTGATGTCCTTCGCATGGTATCTGCCCTTCCTTCCTGTTGGCACATCCTCCAGCAAATATAGGTTGGCACCGAGGGTTTCCTTTATGATGGCCGGTGTGAACTTCGGATCCAGTTTTTGGTTGACATGGTCCGCCTTTGAGGACAGGCCGAATGTTCTTCGCCACACCAGGTCCCCCACCTTGAATGATACTGTTCGCTTACGGAAGTTGTAACACTGTTTCGCCTTTTCGTGGTTGTTTTGTATGCGTTGTACAACGAACTGCTGAATTCGCCTGATCTTTGATAACCGCATGTCCTGTGCCACCTTCGGGTCATCGTGACTGTTTAGTTCTTGTTGTTTGTACAGATCCGTGTGGAGAATCAGGTCTCTGCCGAAATTTGCAGCGTGTGGACTTACACCGGTCGCCTCATGTTTAGCACTGTTGATGGCCGCAGTGATTGCTGGGAGCTGCTCGTCCCATTCTCGGTGATCTCCATTTAACAGGGAACGAATACATGTTACTAGGACTCTGTTGACCCTTTCCGTGTTGTTGACCATTGGACAGTAGAACGCCGTTTTCATGTGGGCGATGTTGTGTCGTGACAGCAACGATTTAAATGCCATTGACTCGAATTGCTTCCCGTTGTCGGAGAGTACTATCCGCGGGCGTGAGAATTTCAAAAATACTTCCTTCTCCAGGAATTCCGTCATTTTCACCGAATCTGCGCTGCGCATTGGGTGCACGATGATATATTTCGTAATCCAGTCCACGATAACCAACATCACTGTGTTGCCTCGCTTCGATCTGGGCAGCGGACAAATTATTAAAATGAGCAAAGTAGCAAAAGATCTCGAAAAAAAAGAAAAGAAAAAAAAACACATCTGGGGAAAAAGAAGGAATTGGGGGAAATATACTAACCACTAACACTCTTTTTCTTTTGCAAAGAATCACCGACAAAAATAAATTAGAAGATTAGGAAGATTGCCAATCGAGTCGGTTTTCATTTTAAAACAAACTATAAACAAAAGTAATTTCACATATGACAAATTTTAAAGATTAAAGCAAATGATTGAAAACAAACATAAATTGAAATAATTAAATAGATATAGTAAATTACAGGGTGAGAATGAAGATAACACAAAAAAAAAAAATTTAGTTTTATATTTTTAATACAATAATAATCTATAGCAGCCAAATTATCAAAACCGTACAACAAATAAGCAAATAACGTATATTGACAAAAAAAATAATAACTACTAAACATAGGAGATTTTGTATAAAGTGGAAGCAGAAGTCCAGAGAAGTGTGTGCCCTGTGGAGAAGGTAGTCACGAGCACTACCCACCGCGTTCGACAAGGATGGATTAAGGTAGCATTGTTAGACTACCCAACGCGTTCGATAAGGATGGAACCAGTCGAAGGTGG
Organism: Topomyia yanbarensis; assembly: GCF_030247195.1. Classification (NCBI taxonomy): domain Eukaryota; kingdom Metazoa; phylum Arthropoda; class Insecta; order Diptera; family Culicidae; genus Topomyia; species Topomyia yanbarensis. The sequence continues at coordinate 245,894,826 of NC_080672.1, forward strand.
TGACGGGAACGATTGAGGGGCGCCACAGAAGACAACAAGAACAAGAAACGGAAAGCCAAACCGGCACGAAATGAGTATACGCTACTGGAAGTAAGAAGAAGACATAGGGAGTGAAGTCGGTACAGCCAATACCCGGCTCAATCCAAAACACGAGAAAAAGGCCACAGCCGGGACATCACAACCCAACTGTAATCGCGGCGAACTCTAACTCCTAAACGAGGGAACGTGATTTGACAAATCTGATTCTTACTTGCAATCAAAAGGAACGATTTATTGTAACGATACTCTATTTCTTACAGCGATGTAGGTATAATAAGATGTGATCACTTTGATCTTTTATTTCAAGTGACTGTATACTGGTTTGCATATAGCTATATATGTGAATTCAAAGCAAAGGGAATCAGCAAAAGGCCTATCCGAACTGTACTTCGATCACTAGCCGAAGGCTAGTGATAAAGAAAGTAATATTACTGATAGCATTCGTATAGGTGAAAATGAGAAGGATAATTAATTAATATGATTTCATGATGCTTAAGCCTAGGGTTGCTCCAACATATGCCGGCCCCTGTTGAAAGGACGAACCTTTCAACCTATCTGGTGCTATCGATGATGCAGACGAGTATGATGCTCCTGCGATGATTGGCATATGATGGTTAGACGAATCGCCAATAGTTGGAATGCTGTCGTCGTCGTTCTCGTTGCAGTGACGTCAACGGAATTCTGCAGGGTACCTTTCAGTAGCTTTCGTTGTTTTCGGATAGTTGAATATGTCGTAGTTTTATCCTTCAGGACTTCGGTCGTCGCATCCACAGCATTCGCGGGTCATCTTGAGGCCATCGGGTTGGGCGTACTCGTGGTTGGGGGTTGGAGTAGCCATCGCAATGCACAGCACATGTCGGAGGACGAAAATTCTTTGAATTTTTTGCGAGATCATTATATAACAATACTTACAGGGTTCGGAGGCCCTCAGGCCCCCGATCGTTGCGCAGATCGTAGTTCTGCGATGGGATCTCCAACAGAAGATCTTGGTAGTGGCTGCCCGTCTCAATCGTTTCGGTTATGGGTTGGTGAGCAGGAACGGTGTCATCGCAAAACGAGCAACATCCTTGAGTTATCTTGAAGTCGTCGGGGGTTGGGCTCACTCGTGGTTGAGGGTCGGAGTAGCCATCACATTGTACAGCACATGACGGAGGACGAAAATTCTTTCAGTTTTTTGCGAGAACATTATTAAACAATACTTACAGGGATCGGAGGCCCTCAGGCCCCCGATCGTTGCGCAGATCGTAATTCTGCGATGAGACCTCCTACTGCAGATCTGGGATGCGGCTGTCCGCCTCAATGTCGGTTGTGGGTTCGCGAACAGGAAGAATACAGATCTTATTAATAGCGCGCCGGTACTCTCCATCCGCCGTTCGAACATCTACTACCCGGATGTTGTTGTCCTGGCCGTGGAAGATGTTGGTAACTCTGCCGTATCGCCATTTAAGCGGTGGGAGGTTTTCCTCTTTCAAAAGCACCATAGTGCCAATAACGATATTGTCTCGTATTCGCGTCCATTTCGTACGTGGCTGTAGTCCGGACAAATAGTCCATCGTCCACCGTTTCCAGACACGCCGTAGAAGTTCTTGATTCTCTTGCCAACGATCCAGCCGATTTCGAGGGATTTCAGAGAGATCGGGTTCGGGAAAGCACGTAAGGGAACGATGCACAAGGAAGTGGCCCGGTGTTAAGACTTCCAAGTCGTTAGGATCGGCTGACAGCGGTGTAAGGGGTCTTGAATTCAGACAGGCTTCTATGCGGGCAAGCAATGTTACGAATTCGTCCTGAGATAGCACGGAGTTTCCCATAGTACGACGGAGATGGTGTTTCAGCGATTTCACCGCCGCTTCCCACAGACCTCCGAAATGCGGGCTGCGGGGTGGGATGAACTTGAAGGTGATGCCATCTTCTGCACAGCGGTTAATCACTGCGCCCTGGTGTTGCTGTGAGTAAAACTGTCTCGATAGGTCAGCCAACTCCCTTGCCGTTCCTTTGAAGTTCTTGGCGTTATCACATTCGATGAGATTTGGCTTCCCTCTACGAGCAATAAACCGATGCAGCGCCGCTATAAATGCTGCTGTGGAGAGATCATAGACGAGCTCTATATGGGTTGCCTTAGTGACAAGGCACACGAAAATTGCCACAAATGACTTGATGGGTGATCCCTTTTTTATTTTACGATACTGGAACGGGCCACAAAGATCTACCCCAGTGCTGAGAAAGGGTAGTGTTGGAGTAACTCTCTCTGGCGGCAAGTCTCCCATAATTTGCTCAAGATTGTGGGGTCGGCAACGAAAGCAGTTTATGCAGGAATACACCACCTGACGTGCCAAATCGCGGATGCGAAGTGGCCAAAACTTTTCCCAGACGCATGCTACGAGAAGCTGAGGTCCGGCGTGGAGATGGCTTTGGTGATAGTGTATCATGATAGCCTTAGTTAACGGATGTCGTGCTGGCAGGATCATTGGATGTTTCCTATTCTCGGAAATAGCTGCATGTCTTAGCCGACCACGAACACGCAGAACTCCATCAACCAGTATTGGAGCATGGGTTTTTAAATCGGAGTTTGGTCCCACCTGGCCGTTGGTTTTCACTGCGATAATATCTTTAGAAAAGGCTTCAAACTGTGCTAATCGAACCAATGTTTTAACGGCTTCGTCTAGTTCAGCTGTACGTAGGAACCCATATTTCCGATTATTGCGATTTTTGGGTTTGGCGTTATGATGGAAACGACGAACAAGCGCCACGAGGCGAATAAGAGCCGAAAACGACGATCGCAGTGAAAATATTTCATTTGGTGGCGGCACCTGAACAGCGAGCGATACTGGTCTTTCTTCTAGTATATCCTTTGGCAAGTTAACAGATGTTTGTGGAATTAGGGTGGGCCAAAAGCGGGATGGTTGATCAAGCCATGGTGCACCATTCCACCAGGTTTTCAATTCCTTGAGCTGATCGGGATATACTCCGCGAGAAATGATATCTGCCGGGTTTTCTATCCCAGGAACATGTGCCCAGATGCTACCAGCAGTGAGATGCTGCACCTCCGACACTCGATTGGCTATAAAAGTTTTCCATCGTGATGGACAAGAACTGAGCCAATGAAGGGTAATCATTGAGTCAGTCCAAAAAAATGATTTGACGTTGAGTGCAGTGCTAGTTTGGACCTTGTGATAGAGGTGGCTCAAAAGAAGCGCAGCCGAAAGCTCCAACCTTGGAATGCAGACACGCCTTTGCCTTTTCGAATCTCCCAGAGGCGCGACCTTTGATTTGGCGGCCATTAGGCGCACGGAGATAGTCCCGTTTCTGGAAACTGTTCGTATATAAAGGCAGGCACCATATGCCTTCTCGGATGCGTCACAAAATCCATGGAATTCGATGAGTACTGGAACACTGGCGGCGGATATCCATCGAGGTATAACTAGCGAATCAAGGTCTTCTAAGCTGCTACGAAAATTGCGCCAGTACTGCTGCTGAGTGTCATCTAACGGTTCGTCCCAATTTTTCGAAGTTTTCCAAAGTGATTGGATGAAGATTTGGGCTAAGACTACGATCGGACCGATCAGTCCGAGTGGATCGTAGAGCCGGGCGGTGTCCGATAAAATGATTCGTCGAGTTATTGGACCCTCCTCGGTCCAATCAGGAACGGAATAACGGAACATGTCATCGGATGGATGCCACTGCAAGCCCAAGGTCTTGATCGACGTTGACGGTGAATCGAGAGTAAGGGCAACACGCTCATCTCGCAAGTTAGTGGGAATTGTTGATAAAATGGTAGATGAGTTGGATGCCCATTTACGAAGGCTGAAACCGGCAGATTTTAGCAAACATAGAAGTTGTCTACAAAGTTCCACTCCCTCTTCCTCATCATCGACACCGGTCAGCATGTCATCCATATAAAAATCTTTCTCCAGGACTAGTGATGCATGGGGAAATTCTTTCGACCCATCTCTTGACAGCTGCTGTAGGCACTTCGTTGCTAGATATGGAGCAGAGGCCGTGCCGTAAGTCACTGTCACTAATTCGAATGTGCGGAGAGGTTCAGAAGATGTGCTGCGCCATAGAATTCGTTGCAGTGGGTAGTCCGTGGGGTGTATCCGAATTTGGCGAAACATCTTCTCTATGTCGGCGATAATCACATACCGATGCATTCGAAAACGGAGAATAACTGCCAACAAATCATCCTGGATTACAGGACCCACCATCAATGCCTGATTCAGAGATATGCCGCTGTCAGATCGACATGATGCGTCGAATACCACCCGCAGTTTTGTTGTGGTGCTATCCACCTTCTCAACGCCATGGTGTGGCAAGTAGTACGAAAACGGATCAACGGAGGAAGTGTCGTTGATTTCTCTCATATGATTCAACTGATGGTATTCATTTATGAAAGAAGCATAAGCTGCACTTAGCTTTGGATTCGAAATTAGACGAGGCTCTAACCCTAGGAATCTTCGAGTGGCAATCTCTTTTGAGTTGCCCAGTTTGTTTATAACCGACGGACGTTTTGGAAGGGTGACTACAAACCGACCTGACTGATCCCGAAAGGCAGTATTGGCAAAGTGTTCTTCACAACCCGTTTCTTCCAACGAATGAGTGCTGTTGGTCCAGCATGACTCAATCTCCCAAAAACGAGAAAGCTGCTCGTCAAGGGATAGCGTACTTGATACATGAACGAGCTTGGGAGTTGATTGTGGGTTGGATCCTATTTTCCCTGATGCAACCCAGCCAAAAACGGTGTTCTGTAGGATTGGCTTTTCGATTCCCAGTTTTGTAAAGCCTTCCAAGAGTAGATCGTAATACATCTCCATTCCAATTAGGATATCAATAGGTCCAGGCTCGTTGAAATGCGGATCAGCCAATACGACATTGGAGGGGATGGTCCATTGTGACGAATCAAGGCATTTCACTGGTAATTCTCGAGTAATTTTCTTCAAAATATGACACCGTGCCTGAGCAGTGAAATCGGTGCAGCGAGACCCTATCTGAATGACAACTGCGTGATAGGAGACGACGATTGAGTTACCCACACCTCCTATTTCTTGACGATCGGAAATGCGACGAAGCTGGAGTTTCTGGACTAAGTTTTCCGTGACAAGACTCAACTGGGATGCAGGATCTAATAGCGCTCTAGCCCACTGAGGGTTTCCATGCGAATCGACGACTTTGATGACGGCTGTCTGTAGTAGAACCGTAGCAGGAACATTCCGAGAACAACCGACTAGAGTGGTGGAGACGAGGCTAGAGGCTGTGGCTGGTGGCGATTGGAATTCTGGCGACGAGATAGGCCGAGAGTGCGAGGGAGGTTGGTTCGATAAATTGGCTTGGTTGGGTTGACTGTTCGAGCTAGGTGCGTTCGATGAGGGTGCCTTCGATTGAGCTACTGACCGCTCATTTGTTGGTTGGTGGAGCATGGTATGGTGTTTCTGGTTGCATACTCTGCATGTACTGGATGAGCAATGCCGCAGGAGGTGGGACGAAGAGAAACAGTTAATGCAGAGGTTTTTCTTTTTCACTTGATCAAAACGTTGGGTGACCGATAATTTTTGGAAAATATCACATTTAAAAGGTGAGTGTGGAAGTTTCGAGCAGAACGGACACGTGTTGGTCGACGAACTGGTAACTGTGTGGACTGTATTAATTCGTGATTTGAGTGCTCGAAAGGTTTCCGCTTTACCAGAATCAGAAGAGCGAGACTTCGACGGAGCAAGCGACTGAAGCACCGTCAGGTGTGTACGGAGAAATGCGACGACGTCCTTGTATTTGGGAACCTCGGTAGATTTATGATGAGTCTCCCACTGCTTCAACGTGGATGAATCTAAGCGACTGCAAACCATATGTGCCAATAACACACTCCAGCCGTCCGTTGGGATATCCATTTTATCGATCATACACAAGTTCCTTTCAAAATCATCCACCAACGTCATAAGTGAATCATAACATTCTCGTTTCATAGAATCGATGGCAAACAATGCATCGATAAAAGTTTTAACTACAAGTTTCTTATTGTCGAACCGTTTTTCCAACAGGTTCCATGCAACAGAATAATTGGCAGCAGTGAGCTCTACTGACTCGATCACCTTTCTGGCATCTTTCGATAACGATGCCACCAGATAGGAAAATTTATCAATTTGCGACAACTGGGGATTAGATTCAATTAGAGATTTGAAAGTATCTCGAAAGGTTATCCATTCGGATACTGTACCGTCGAATGTTGGAAGTTTCACTTCAGGGAGCTTAATACGAGAAAATGAACCTTCCATTGTGCCCATTTGATTCCCTGAGGTTGAAGGAATTGCAAATGGCGGTCTTACATCCGGTCTACTAAGTTCGTTAGTAAGAAAACTGTAGACGTTTACATAATCATTTTCAAATCCCTGACGTACGAGACGATTGGCTTCTTCACTAATCTGTGGTCCTTCCTCACCAGCAGCGGGCTTGGTGGTAGCATCGCACATCACCTCTATTTGGAGACGATTATTCTGGAACTCTGTATACAAATTTTCTGCTCGTTGCTTCCATCCCGCCAGTTGCGCCTTGTCGCGTTCTGCATTGTAATTTCCAACAAATTGCTTCAAATTATTCATCGTATCAATGTAAAACCGCTCTTGGCGGGACAAGGTTCTTAATGCAGACATTTTATTAATTTATCTCTCACCTACGTTCACAGTACGACTATCGATCTAGCACTCAATGCATATAACCAACCAACCAGCTCGGGATGAAAGCACACGGAGCAAAAACGATGAAATAAATCATTCGATATTGTAGCCAATTAAACGATTGGGCCACCTCATACAATTGATAGCACTCGCATGTGGTACTTACAAATTCGCAATTCGAGACAATGATGGCGTCACCTCGATGTCTTTGTTCGATGTCTATTGTCCACTGGGGCACAATGAAACCCAAGCCACGCCAAGCCTGTCTGTATAATGTGACGATCACCACGCGGGTACCACGTTGCCCGCTAAACGACGAATCCTCCTTTTACGACACCAACGAGACCAGATTGATACAAACGGTCTTTCGCGCACTTTTAATAACTGCTACTCGATCAATAACGATACTTATCACACTCGGTACGGTACCGACGACACGTGGCCAGACGAAATTGTTCACTCTCCACCCGTATGGAGTCTGCCCGCGAAACACTGGTTCACTTTTTATCAGCAGTTAATGTTCACAAAACGCGGCTGATCCGGTTCGAAGGACCAGAAAATGTAATCGCGGCGAACTCTAACTCCTAACCGAGGGAACGTGATTTGACAAATCTGATTCTTACTTGCAATCAAAAGGAACGATTTATTGTAACGACACTCTATTTCTTACAGCGATGTAGGTATAATAAGATGTGATCACTTTGATCTTTTATTTCAAGTGACTGTATACTGGTTTGCATATAGCTATATATGTGAATTCAAAGCAAAGGGAATCAGCAAAAGGCCTATCCGAACTGTACTTCGATCACTAGCCGAAGGCTAGTGATAAAGAAAGTAATATTACTGATAGCATTCGTATAGGTGAAAATGAGAAGGATAATTAATTAATATGATTTCATGATGCTTAAGCCTAGGGTTGCTCCAACACCAACTACGGTCATATAATTAACTACAAAGTACTTCAGTAGGAACATTACACTCTGACCGATGATACAAGAACAATAAGCATGCCGCACAGTCGTCACACTACAATTCGACTGATGCTTGGCCAACACATATATATTGCCCCAGTCGGAACTACCATAACGTCCGACTGCGGTGAATTACCGAACGAAGACACGACTGGAGAAAATCAAAAGCCCAGTCAGCCGCTCCAATAATGAGGCACTATACGCAGTCGGAATTACCAAAACCGACTTTGCGCCGAAAGACAGCCACCGTCATGTTAGACACTGGTGGTTGGACATCCCGAAGCAAGGCGAATGGAAGGCACAGTCAGAAACACCAAACTCTGACTGGTGCGAATATAAACGAAACTAGGAGGGTGCAGGACCAGAGGCGGTGCCCCGAGATCAAAGTCCCGAAAACCATTATCGACCCGAGAGGAAGCAGCCAGGCAGCACACTGGTGAAAACACCGGTATAAGCATTGGACGAGCCGCGAGAAGGACAGCAGGGGTGCACACTAGGACCATCGTAAAGTTAGGATGTTAAGAAAATGTCAAATAATGATAGAAAATTGTAAATATTTGGTTTTGACAAAAGTAATAACAAATATGATTTTTGTAATGGCAATCTTAGGAATTAAGGTACAAAAGACTTTTTACCTCATTTAAAGGTAACCCGCGCAATTGTCTTGATGATGCGTCTCTCCGAGGCAACATCAAGCTCAATAAGTAAGGGGGCATGCAGAGTCCCTAATTTCCTCCGGTTTCAATCCCGGTAATATTCAATCATCATTTGCCAATCTCTTGGATGCTCGATTCCATGAGTTAAGTTGCATCATACAGAATTAGCCTTAAGCTAAGTAAGTTTCATTAACGCTGCGCCTTGTATACGCGAAGGCAATGTTTAATAACAACAAAATTGTTTGCTTACGCCGCGACCCTACTGTAGCAGGGGCATGGCATCACCTTATGGAGCAGTCCATTGTTTTTAAATGAATCGGCCAGCGACCGACAGTTCTAGAGAGAGCTTTAGAAATGCTTTCTCAAAACTTCGTGCATTTCTCTCAGAAATGCGCGAAAGTGATCTAAACCCGCGTTGTTAAAAAGTCTTTTAAACCCGAGTTAAGTAGTCAGTCGTAAAAAGTCAGTCGTAAAAGTCAGTCGTAGTAGCCAGTCGAAAAAGAGTTAATTAGGGTTCGGAGTCGTTAGTTGTTAGTGACCCTCGCTCGGCGCGAAAGTAGCCTGTTGTGCTTAGTTAGCCGCCCGCTCAGGTTTAGACCGATACAGAAGCTAAAGCTCGATCTTTGCTGAGTAAGTGTCCGATTAGAACGGTTTGATATTAATTATTAGTGGAAGGTGTTTGGAAATGATTAAAGCTATACAGTGTCTACTTTGTTCTATGAAAATACCAATGGGTGTTTGTGAAATAAAATAACCTAAGGAAAAAAAATGTGCTGCTGTATGAGTAGAAAAGTCAAAATAAGCGTAAAAAGTCGTATTAATCGTCGTCAATAAACCTAAGAAACTGTGTTAACTACTCCTCCTGTCGTATTAAATCAGTGGCCACCGTCGGCCGTGCGCTACACTTGCAACGATCCTCGACAACGCATCCGGTACAACGTTAATGCTTCCCTTCCGGTATTTGATCTCAAAGTCATACGCGTTCAATCTTAATAGCCATCTACTCATTAGCGCCGTCGGGTTTTTCATCGACCTTAAGTAACTCAACGCTGCGTGATCACAGTACACCGTAAACCGTATGCCTTCAACGTATCCACAGAACTTTTCGATCGCGCGGATTACGGCCAAACATTCCCGCTCTGTCACGGAGTATTTCCTTTCGGATGAAGACAGCTTTTGAGAGAAATAGCAAATTGGATGCTCTTCCCCATCTATCTCCTGCGTCAGTACTGCGCCTATTGCCACATCGCTGGCGTCGCAAGCAATCGAAAACGGTTTCGTGTAATCTGGCATTGCCAATACCGGTGCCGACACCAACGCTGCTTTGAGTTTCAGGAAAGCTTGTTCAGCCTGTGAATTCCAACAGAATTTACTTTTCGTTTTCGTTAGTTCCGTGATTGGAGCTGCGATTCTTGAGAAGTCCACGATGAATCGCCGGTACCAATTGCAAAGACCAAGGAATCTTTGCACTTCCTTTCTAGTCGATGGAGAAGGGAACTTAACGATGCTTTCGATCCTCATCCACTTTCCAACCGTCTTCATTTAGGATGTAGCCGAGGTATTTGATTTCACGCCGGCAAAACTTCGATTTTTCCGTTGATATCGTCAAGTTTGCATGCCGTAACCGTTTGGCTACCTCCTCGAGCGTCTTTATGTGTTCCTCGAAAGTCCTGGAACAAATGATGATGTCATCCAGGTAGTGGAATACTTCAGGTTCCATATCTGCAAACAGTCGCGTCATCAACCGTGCTAGGGCTTGACTGGCCGTACACAGTCCAAATGGGACAACCTTAAATTGGAAGTGTCCTCTCGAAGGAACTGTAAACGCCGTCAGCGGTCTCGAATCCGGATGTAGCGGTAATTGCCAAAACGCATCCTTCAAATCTATCGACGAGATGTAATTGCAGCCGCCGAGATTATTTAGAATCAAGGAAATCTGAGGTATCGGATAGCCTTCATTCACCATCACGGAGTTCAAGTGTCTCGCATCCAAGCAGACGCGATGTTGTCCCGTTTTCTTTTTCACGGCCACTAGAGGGTTATTCCACGGTGAATACAGTGCATCTTCGATTACGTCCAACGAGATCATTCTGTCGATATCTCGGTTTACCTCCTCCAGTACGTACGGGGACATTGGATAGTAGCGTTGCTTGCGTGGTGCTGCTTGTCCAACATCAATACGGTGCTCATACATGGTAGTCCTGCCTATCTTTCCGTCTTTCGCCTTTGGAAACATATCAATCGTACGTTGAAGTTGTTGTTGTTGCTCGATGTTCAGCTTTTTCATGGACTCGTCTTCTTTCAGCTCAGTGTCCTGTACTTCGGTTTCCATTGTACAACAAATCGCCTTTACACCGAATTTTTCCCAGAAGTTCATTCCTAGGATCACACAGTCTGGAATGGTGGGTACTAGAAGCGCCGGAATTGTGTCATTTCGATTGTTGTATACTACGGGCAGTCGGGTGAAACTGCTGATCCTGTGCAGCGTGCCATCAGCTGTTTTGATACCACCTTCGACAGAGCCTATCCGCAACGATAGGTCTTCGACCAACTTTGCATATTTTCCTCCTAGAATCGAGCAATTCGCGCCGCTGTCGAGCAGTGCCGTTATTTTCCTTCCCATCACACTGATTACTGCGTGTGGCCGGTTGTCATGTCCAGAATTGATGATAATGGAGTTGATGTTTTGAAATTCTGGAATGGTTGAGGGATTCTCGAATTGCTGCGGAAAATCATTTCCCTCTATTGTCTGTTCTCCGCTGTTCCGTTTCCCGCATCTGTTCTGCAAGAGAAACAGCTGCGCAGTGAATATCCTTTCCGCCCACATCTGTAACAGAATAATATCGCCTGTGGTTTTGGACAGTCCATGAACCGATGTCCTTCCTCGTCACAGTTCCAGCAAGTTAACACTAAACGCCGGTGATCAGCGGTGCTTTCGCCCTGTGCTTGCAGTGAGCGCTCCTCGCGTCTCGGTTCGTGTGCCGCTGGCTGTGTGAAAGGCACATGATGTGGCTGCTGCTGTTGCAGTGCATGCGACTGAAGCTGTCCGTGTCGTGTTTGACCTTGTTGTGGTTGCATGTACCGCCGATGCTGCTCCGATGGGTTTGTTTTTTGCGACGGTGGAAAGGTTGGTCTTTGTCCTCTTGATGATAATTGCAATTTCATTTCACTGACCTGCTCCATTAGCTGATCTATTTTCAGTTGCCACGGATCTTCAGCATCCTGCGACTGAGTGGCCTCGTAGCTCGGGTATGGACACTCCATTGTACCATTCTCTCCTGACAGGTTCTCCATTTCTACCGCATGAACTCGACTGAATCGTGGTTGATATTGTGAGGTGTGTGTCGGCTTCGGTGTGACCGTTGGCGTTGCAAAGTTTGGTTCTAACAATGCACCGTGCGGTATGGGAAGACGCCGTTGCCTGCTTAAAAGCAATCTAGTTTCGTCATAGCTGATGCAAACCTCGACCATCTCCTGCAGTGTCCTTGGTCTTGCTGCCGTGACGATCGCCGCGTAATCCGCGTTCATGTTTTTCTTGACAATGAAAAACTTTTCCTCTTCCTGCATTGGTGGTTCTACAAAACGAAATAGAGCTGAGATGTCCCGATAATATTTGGCGAATGACTCATTGAGCCCTTGGAACCGAAAGCATGCCTCCAGCCGCAATATCTGCGCGTACCCGCTGGGTAAAAACTCCTTGCGAATCTCCTGCTTGAATGCCTCCCACGAGTTCAATCTGTGCTGCGTCATAGCTCGAGCATACCAATCAAGCGCGTCCTCCTGCAACAAATGCTTGATTGATGCCAGCAGCGTGTCATCGTTCATTCCTTCCGATCTGGCGAATGTTTCCACCCTATCCAGAAAAACATTCAGCGATGTGGTGTCTTTCTCCCCCCTGAACTTGAACGGCCAGTTATGCACTGCCTTCAGCATTCGCCTGTCCTCACTACGATCTTGTGCTGGTCTCGATTCCCGTCGCAGTAGATGACGTAATAAATCATCTCGAAGTCCGTCGAATTCTTCCCATGCGTTGCGACATCGATTGTGTCTGTTTGGGTTGCGCGCCTGTTCAGCCTCCTGTTGTGTTATTGGTGGTGGTGGCCAAATGACTTCCGCTGTGTCGATGTTGTTCAGATGCGACTGCTCTTGAACTTCGCTCGTTGCTCCTCTCCTGTTGCTGTTGTTTGCTAGATTTCCGGATTGGAATGGGGTGTAGTGCGAGCTCCCATCGAAACGTGCTCCGGTGAAATCCGGCCACGCCAAACCGCTGCCGTGTCCTGCTGAAAGTGGTGAGCTGGTTGGAGGTAACGAGGTGTGTTGCCTGCTATCGCTAGCACTTGTGGCCTTGTTTCTGCCCATCGGTACGCCTAACTGTTCTCTTCCTCCACCACTTCCGTCTACCACTCTGGTAACTGCTCTATTTAGTACACTGTTCACATCACATTCCATTACTTTAACCAACGTCTGAAGTGAACTGTGCGCTTCCGCGAACCCATCCGGAGGTTTCAAGATTGCTAACCGGAATCGATAATGTGCGATACGCGATCGAAGCTGTGCGAGCATTTCAATATTGACGTCTCTGAGAGCAACACTAACCTGCTTATGTAATTCGTAAATCTGGATTTGACACCTTTCCATGTTTACTGTGGGGCTTATAGCGTGCTCTGCGCTATCCCGTGTCACATTCCGTGCTGCATCCTCTCGGATTGCCTTATGCAAAAGTTGCACTTTCGTGCGATGAGTCTTTGGTCCTAAGTTAACCACATGTCTCAAAGCCAATTCATACTCAATCTCTTCATCGATTAAGTGTGTGTAATCCATTATCTAAGAACGGTTTCACAAATCGAATTGCAAGCTTAAAAAATTCGAGTGAAATCTACACTAAAACTATCACAAGAATATAATCAAAACTCAATACTAACGGTAATGTATCTTAAATGTGGGGTTTTTAGTTGGGCGCCAATGTAAAATTAAAGTTGACTTTACCCAAATCGTTTCCCAAAATTACCCCAAAACACATATGGTTCTTAGAAGGAGGTAAAGAGAGGTGCACTCACCTTAATGATGTTGGCCGTCGTCATCATGTGACCCCGGGAATTGCTTGAGAGCTGCCTATTCCAGAACACCGTCACTGGTTTATTTATCCTAAGCGAATTAGTCATTCCTCACAAATATACAGCGCTCTTCCGCGACTAGATGGTTCGCCGACACAACATATTCGATCCGAGAAATTTCACAATAACCGCTCCGCTGCCGCAAATGAATCTGCTGCTTTGCCGTTGCATTGGTAGTGGCGGTTGTTTTCCCACCGTTTTCCACCCGCGCTGTGGTTGCTTTCCCGGGCAGTCTGAACAATTGAGGTCTGTAATACTGTCTTCTTTGCAGATCCGGATCCGCTGTGCCGGTTTCGATCGCCTTGTTCGGAAACTTGATCACGTACTCGGTGGACCAAACCGGTTCTCCTCAGGATTTGGCCAGCCGCACCGGACTCTGGCTGTTGCGATCGAACCGAAATGTCGTGGTGATTGTTGCCACTACGAGTATTGCCGACCTGGGAAGAGCCGGACTGCACGGACTTTCCTCTCGGGACCGGGCCGATGTCGCCGAGGGATGATTATTGGATGCTCCCGAATAGTTGTTGCCGTCTTTCTCTTGATTTTACCGGCGAACTCGTTGGAACCTAGTATCCGCACGGCAGCGTGGTTTGCTCTTATATTCACTCCCGGCGCTAACCCTTGCGGCACTATTTTATACTCACGCCTCGTGACGATGGGGATGTTTTACTTATCTCCTGCCTATGATGGTACGGATGCGAGAGTGGTATCTTCGGTGTTAACGGTATCGCATATGTTCCCGGCGACTGCTGATAACACGACGGTCCTCCTTTTTTCCGTCCGCAGGATCAGCCTCCGTTTGCTCGTACCTGCCCTCTTTTCGATTGAACGCTAACCTCTCTACTGACTTTTCTCCACGTTTTTTTTCCTTTTTTCTACCTTTTTGGCGTTTTAGCCTACGTCCGGTTTTTGTTGCCAGACAAATTTGTTTTTGTCAAGCGAGTGTTTTACTTGCACACCTTCTTCTGTCGGGTATGCCGTGCACGCTTATCATAATTACCTCAATGAACCATAATTTAATTTTATAATTTAATTCAATATGCACATTATCTTAACCATTATGTGCAAACATAACAAATTTTTAATATAAATTCTTGTTTTTGCAAAAAAATGACAATATTTTTTTCAGTGCATATTTTTTTCGTGAAGAAATATTCATTCCCTATAACTCGTTCTGAGGAAGTTTTGCTGTATAAAATAAAGTAATCGGACAAAAAATTTATAAATTAATGCATATATAAACGTCTACGCCCTCTAAAAAATTGCTAATGAGTCAAAATAATCTTATTGACTGTGAAAAATGTTTAGTCTTCCATGCCGATGAAACCTGTAAAGTTTCATCGGAATATAAAATGGTCGGTCACGATTTTGGAGATTTTCGGACGAATCTTTGTGGAATTCCCCCATTTGCTTAAGTGTTATTTAAAGAAATGCCAAAAATTGCTAGCGACCCTAATAAAAAAAAATTATACACAAACTTTAACCCATATAGTCCAACGATTCCACGTATTGTATGGATGATACCCTGAACAGGTCGTTAGGATCTTGGATCATTAGATGTTTATTAGGGGATACAGCGGGTACATTATATTGATTACAGTATAGATGAAATCATAAACACACACGCACCAACTTCAAACATACACAAACACCCTATGCATAGCAATAAATTGAGTTTCGTTTCGTAATGTTTCGCGAGGCAATTAAGTCAATTTACGGCGATAATGGTCTTCATGAAGACCATAAAAAGGCCAAAGGAGACGACCACACCACTAGATGTGAGTTGGGGTAGGGTTATGAAATTGGTGTATGCTTGACGAATCACTCTAGTCATCGTCATCACAACAAACTAATGTAGCATTGAATCTGCCTCCGTCTCGGTCCCGATCCCCATCCACGTTTCCCTTTCCGAAGTAAACCAGTCGATTACTAAATTTTACAAAAGCTTCCGTAATACAGTGAAATCAGTACCGTCCACCAAGGATCACCCTCTACAACTATTCTGTATGGTATCTCAATCCTGACCATTCCTATTCCAGTCGTTACTGTCGGGTATTAGAACGTGAATTGAAAAATTATCCTAAAGACCTCCTCCTCGAAAGGAAGTCTCCTTCTAGATTCTTCAACAAACAAAAACTCTGCGAGAAACATTGACCTCTAGATCCAAAAACGATGAGTCCCCCCAAACTAACAGCTCCACCCTCACGCACATCAGAACAAACTAGGCACCTGCAAGCAAGAACACATATCCAACACAAATGGACCAACCCAATCAAAGGCCACAGACCTAGCGTCAACCTTTGAGAAAACAACAATTTGAAAAGTACGTGTTTCCGCCCGAAGCTCTCAATGTTCGATCCAATGAAAGACCACTTACTGTTCAACTAGGACCAAATAATGCGTACTTCCCCTGCACATCAAACTTCTCCAGCTCATACCAATATAGTTAAGCTGTCCATTAGTCCAGCACAATTCAAGGAAAACTCAGCGCTACTCCAACTGATTCGCCACCGATGTGCAATGATACTCACTACTGAACACTGCCTGGTGACACATTGTCCGGTAATCTAGCACCAGGTGTTACATCACATTAATACACACCAAGAATACCCTCCACACGACTGGTAGAGTTGATAATCAACACCCCGCCAAGATTTTGTATAAGAAATATGCAGAAATAAGTGTTTGACTATCCAGTTAATACTTACTATCATTCGTCTTTTCGTTAACATCCTTGGCATGGCACAGAAATTGGTGGTCTTGTATGACGGTATAGTGTGTTTGGCACTGGTCTCATAAACCAGCCGTTCAGGTTACTCGAGGTACTCAAGAGTAAACAGGATCATAAACTAACTGTACTCTTAGAATTGGCTTTGAAGCACTTTTCTCGACGTCATCATTATGTCCATTATGAGGCATGATCAATATTAGATCCAACTACTGTAAATAGAAAGAGGTGTTTACTCTTCTGCCTATAATCGCAAGCCAGTCCCATGTAGATAGGGAATCCCACAGAACATGGGACTGACTTTCGATTATGAGCAGTGTATTATTATTAATTCCGGCTGATAAATGAACCGGAACTGACTCTAGTTAGTATTCGGCTCCAATGACACAACATATTCAAATTAGAATCGTTTGTGACTGGAGCCAGATACTACTCTAGATAGAATACTAGCTTATTGTCCGGCTGGGGTTACTGGGTGTGTTCACACCAGTAAATACACAAATACCAATACAACACTTACCTTCATTTATCTTGCATTACTTATTTAGAGTTGTTGTCGTTGAGAAGACTGATACAGAGCGATAGCAACGGATGCAGAGGAATTGGTTTAGTGAACAAAAATTCTTGCAGCAAGATTTTTTTGAACTGGAAGATCCATCACGGTTGAGAATCATAACGCTTGAATCGATTGACGACATTGATATGCTCTTGAAATGAAGATTTCTTGTTAAAAGGTGTGATTAGAAGGAACGATTTTTATGCTTACCTTATATAAAGTTTATCGAGTTTATCCCATGGCAACTCCGGTTGGTCGGGGAAAACAAGCTTTCGATCGAAGTTCTTACTTCAAAATCCAGATTCTCTAGCTCCGGTCACGACAACGTTCACGCATCTTTTTGCATCTTCCGACAGACCAACAAAGTTTATCATTTGCACCATTCACATTTTCGCAAAACAATCAAATAGAAACAATAAAAGAAACCGAAACCGCACAATCAAAAGTGAAATGACAGATAGCGGTTTTCTTTATTTACAAATTACCCAAAATTAAGATCGAACTATTTTACACACTCAATAGGTAATCGCCATGTTGAAAAAATACCTAATTTTAAGTTCGCAGTATTGGAGCTAGGCACTGGGGATTTTTTACCTACACGCTTACCGGCCGTTACCTAATTTTGGGTAGAATCCTACCCAAAATGGACTAAAGTGCATCTCCTCACTTTTGGGTAACAAGCTTTGAACTTAAATTTTGGGTAGTGTGAGGACTACCCAAAGTTTGGGTTACAGATAACCCAAGCGTTGGGTACAGAGCGGGTAACCCAAAGTTTAAGTAACGATGAAATAATCCAAAATTTGAGTAACGAGCGGATAACCCAACATTTGAGTAACGCGCGGATAACCCAATATTTGAGTACTGAGCGGATAACCGAAAATTTGAGTACTGAGCGGATAACCCAAAATTTGAGTACTGAGCGGATAACCGAAAATTTGAGTACTGAGCGGATAACCCAAAATTTGAGTAAAGAGCGGATAACCCAAAGTTTGTGTACTGAGCGCATAACCCAAAATTTATAACGAGCGGATAACCCAAAATTTCTGTAACGTTCGGATAACCCAAAATATAGGCTTCCAATATATATTATATGGATGCTTGGCATTCGCACTAAGAACAACCATCAATATGGGTATCATTTGAAAAGTAGCCATTTGTAGAAGCTGTAAATTGATGATTGGCGCCATTTTGAAATTCAAGATGGCGGCTTTCGGTTACCACAAAACACTTGAAACTACCATAAATATGGGTGTCATTTGAAAGGTATTGATTAGTTGAAGGCGAAAATTGATGATTGGTGCCATTTTGAAATCCAAAATGGCGGCTTCCGGTTACCACAAAACACTTGAAATTACCATAAATATTGATGTCATTTGAAAGGTTTTGATTAGTTGAAGGCAAAAATTGATGATTGGTGCCATTATGAAATCCAAAATGGCGGCTTCCGGTTACCACAAAACACTGAAAACCACCATCAATATGGCTATCATTTGAACGGTAATAATTAGTAGAAGGCGAAAATCGATGATTGGCGCCATTTTGAAATCCAAGATGGCGGTTTCCGATTACCACAAAACACTAAAAACCACCATCAATATGGGGGTCATTTGAAAGGTAGTAATTGTTAGAAGACGAAAATTGATGATTGACGCCATTTTGAAATCCAAGATGGCGGCTTCCGGTTACCATAAAACACTGAAAATCACCATCAATATGGGTGTCGTTTGAAAGGTAGTAATTAGTAGAAGGCGAAAATTGATTATTGGCGCCATTTTGAAATCCAAGATGGCGGCTTCCCGTTACCACAAAACACTTAAAACCACCATCAATATGGGTGTCATTTGAAAGGTAGTAATTAGTAGAAGATAAAAATCGATGATTGGTGCCATTTTGAAATCCAAGATGGCGGCTTCCGGTTACCACAAAACACTGAAAACCACCATCAATATGAGGGTCATTTGAAAGGTAGTAATTGTTAGAAGGCGAAAATTGATGATTGGCGCCATTTTGAAATCCAAGATGGCGGCTTCCTGTTACCATAAAACACTGAAAACCGTCATCAATATGGGTGTCGTTTGAAAGTTAGTAATTAGTAGGAGGCAAAGATTGATGATTGGTGCCATTTTGAAATCCAAGATGGCGGTTTCCGGTTACCACAAAACACTAAAAATCACCATCAATATGGGTGTCATTTGAAAGGTAGTAATTAGTAGAAGATAAAAATCGATGATTGGTGCCATTTTGAAATCCAAGATGGCGCCTTCCGGTTACCACAAAACACTGAAAACCACCATCAATATGAGGGTCATTTGAAAGGTAGTAATTAGTAGAAAGTGAAAATTGATTATTGGCGTCATTTTGAAATCCAAGATGGCGGCTGGTAACAAAACACTTAAAACCACCATCAATATGGGTGGTTACCCCTCAGGTTTAAGAACAATTATTCACTAGTGGTCTATCCCCCATACGCTTGCTCATATGTCAGTGGCACCATGATTGCAAATGTGGCCATAGTCCCAACTACAAATATATTTGAAATGAATTAATCATCAACAAAAAACAAAAAAAAATTAATGCACAATTAAAATACTTGTCTCTTAGACAGCCAGAATTCTATATTATATTCCAGCCGGTATGACTAAAGTCAAATGGAATTGTAGTGGCTCGGAGCTCGGGTAAGCTACAGTCTTGTTCAAATGTTCCGTATTGCTCGATGTATCTGAAGTCAATAACCGAGATGACGTTGTTTCACCGGTGTTGACTATTGGAAGCCTCAGTTTGACATGACTGAATAGTTTCCTTAAAAAAATGTTATTATATATACGTTATACCACAACCGATCATCTTAACCATACCTGAAGTCACCACGCAGATGCGAGGTCATCTAGAGGCAACCAAGGCCCATAGCAACAGGTGGAATATCGAAACAAGCCACGCGGCTCGCTACCAACGAGTTGCCGATCCACGAGGCAGCACGTCGAAGCCACGTGAACGGAATCGAACGACAGCAAGGAGTGCAGAGGCAGCAGAAATAATCTATAAAAAGTGGTAGAAATTAAATTAGTCTTATGGCGCTTTCGTTTGTTCTTGGTGCTACACAGGTGTAGTGCAAAAAAGAGATAGACTGATTACACTCAGGTTTGAATGAGTGTAGCACCGACTACACTGGTGTAGTGCAGAGTCAAAAACGAAAACGCCATTAGTTTATCTTCCAGTGTATCCACAAGTAATAGTGAATAAATGTCGTTTCCTTATTTACTTACCAAATATTTTGAGGAGAAAAATTTCTTCAATTATTTATTTGTTTTCCGTTCGTTGGCAACAAAAAGTGCAACTCGATCATCATCTGCAAAACGAAACGCGTCAGATTTTTAATTTTTAGTTTGTGTAATTTTGCAACATTTTCCCTTTAGATAGATTTAATAGGTGTTTGAAACAAGACGACCTAAAATGCACGGAATAAATTCTTCGATGCCGCACGCCATATTCTTTAGATTTGGAGTCACAGGACCGAATCAATTTTGCAACCCTGGGGGTATTGATGACAATGCTTTAAATATACGATTCGATTAATAGAATTAAATTACAGGACTAGATTTAAAATAATAAATATCCTTACATATCCAGCTGCTCCGCAAAACGATGCGAGGCTACCAAAATTTGTTTATATTTCTTTAACCGTATCCAGGCCTGCGTTGACGATTTTCGTTTTCTCAGTTTTCTCAAACCACTCAAAAGAAATATCAAACTGGGACGTCATCAAGCGGTAAGTGCGGTCAAATCTGAAGGGACATGAGCCACTCATTATAAAAGTGTTAAATGTACCACTATTTGCTATAACTTGTTCGTACGATTTACGTTTTGCCTTTCTCAATAGAAAACTGCTCTGAAAACCGTCTTTTCAACGGAGACCCGGAGGCTCGAGTGACATATACCATTCGATTCAGTCCGTCAATTCTCTGTGTGTATGTGACCACAATCTCACTCACTTTTCTCAGAGATGGCTGAACCGATTTTCATAAACTTAGTCTCAAATGAAACGTGCATCCTGTAGGCTGCTATTGAATTTATAATGGATCTGACTTCCGGTTCCGGAGTTACAGAGTGAAGAGAACGATCACGCAGAAAATGTTGATTTTAAAAAATTCTGTAATGAATGTATAAAGGTGAAAACTTTTTCAAACTAGTGCCACATCTACTTAGATTTGTAGTACTAGGTCACTAACAGCCATTCAAAGTCTCTTTGGTCACATTGGCCACCATCGTCGGTTCCGGAAGCCCCGGCGGAAGTATCCAAATTTAGAATTACAGTCTCATTGGTTTTTCGGAGATTCGACCAAACTTGGTCTCAAATGAAAGGTGTTTTATCCCCGTAAATGGCTATTAAATTTCATCTCGATCCGATTTCCCGTTGTGGGGTGCGGTCACTAAGCAAAATCTGTTTCAAATCGAATATTCTAGGGGAATTGTATTGACCATTAGAAGGTAGAAATTGAGCAGCTTCTAGTGCTGCGAGGGAAGCTCCTATCTTTATGAAAAAAGAATTCGTGTTTCTTAACATCACTGTTTTCAAGGAAAAATAGTTTTGAAACCCTACATGCACTAGGAAAACTTTGGGAATGAAAGGGTTAAAAGCAATAGATAGATGATTTGAAAAAAGGAAGAGCGTCAGTACGATGATTTCCATTTCACCGAATGCTAGTTTACGAAATGGATGATTCTAGAAACATAGTTATTTTTAATGGTACTATCGAAGTACTTAGAAATATAGGGAAGATCCGATATTATCAGCCACCGATATTGTCTGTGCCTGATTCAGTCTACCCCCGATTTTGTCAGTGCATTGACTCCATTCTGTCACCTCTTGCATGAAAATTTGTTTGATGGGCTCTATCTAACAAGCCAAGTCAATCGTCTTAGATTTCAAAATGGCGCCAATCGTCGATTTTTGGCTTCTACTAATCAATACCTTTCAAATCACAACCATATTGATAATGGTTTTTGATGTTTTGTGGTAACCGAACGCCGCCATCTTGGATTTCAAATGGCTCCAACCGTCAATTTTCGCCTTCTACTAATTACTACCTTTCCAATGACACCCATATTGATGGTGGTTTACGGTGTATTGTGATAACCGAAAGCGGCCATCTTGGTTTTCCAAATGGAACCAATCATCAATTTTCGCCTTCTTCTAATAACTACCTACCATTTTGGGTGTGATTTTCAGTGTTTTGTGGTAACCGGAAGCCGCCATCTTGGATTTCGGAATGGCACCAATCATTAATTTTTGCCTTCTACTAAACACTACATTTTAATTGACACCCATATTGATGATGGTTTTCAATATTTTGTAGTAACCGGAAGTCGCCATCATGGAACTCAAAATGGCGCCAATAGGGATCTTTAATTTGGAAAAATTATGTCAGTGTTTCATATGTACTGATAGCGGGTGTCCTCACGAGTACACTCATATCATTCTTAAACCTTAATTATTCTTTTCTGATTTTTAAATTTAAAAAAACCAAATTAAATTCAACCAACAAACTGACAGTTGTTCTACTAAATGACGTATCTGCAATTATCTCGTTCACCTCATTGTCAACCGGGTCAGCACCCCACGCGGCATGATCTGGTACTTTTGCAATCCGCTAGCAGCCTGCCATCCCAAGTTTCATCTGCAAACTATGGTAGATCTGATAAGGCAACCTATAGAGCTGTGCAAGTCGCATGGGTTTGGATGTGTTATTGTCTTAAAAGGAAACAAACTAAAACATGTTTTTTCAATAGTTTTTGGCCTAAAATTGAAAAAGGACTGAGATATTAACTCACGGTACTAATATGCATCAGAAAATGCCATGGTTTTCAGTGTTTTGTGATAATCGGAATCCACCATCTTGGTAACCAGTAAGTGTTTGGTTGTAACCATAAACCGCCTTCTTGAATTTCAAAAAAACGCCTATCTTCAATTTACGTCATTCAGAAACTTCCCAACTGCCATTGACCAAAAGGAAATGTTACCCGAAAATTCAAAAAAAAATATCTGAAAGTAAACGCAACACTTTTTGGTTCTAATCACCTACATTTTTTAGGTGAGCACGCGCAGAAAAATAATTATTAAAGTCGAATAGAATGAGGGTTAAAACAACAAATTTATCAAATTGTTCAGTGTTCAATAAAAAATGTTTGTTAATTTAAATAAAACAATTGTTGAAATAACTCTGAATAATTTATTGGGTCAAACGTGAAAAAAAAAATTGAATCAAAAAATGTTTTATTGATCTCATCATAACAACAATCGAAACAAAAATACAAATTTGTTGTTTCAATAAGTCCGTTTGGTTGCTTTAAACAATACAAATATTTGTATCAATACATATCAAACATTGAAATGAAAAAAAAACTATTTTATCAATTCAAATTGTACATTTCGTTGTTTTAAATATAAGAAACGTTCAAAATAATGGTTTTGAAATGTTGAGTCAACACCAATTTTGTTGCAAAATGTAATTATATTTGTTGCAGGGCATATAATTTCAACCATTTCTCCTTCACCTGGTACATTCGCATCAACTTCAGTAGTAACAATCGGTATATTTTCCGTGACACTATCGAGTGTCTCCTGTTCATCTGCAGAATTCACTTATTCTGGGCCAATTTCAGTAGCATCTATAAGGACTATTTAAGCAAGAGAAAACATCGCCACTGTCGCTGTAGCCTGACGAATATCTCGTACTACTAGAACTGTGTCTTCTGCAGAGTTATTCTATAAAATGAAGTTGAAAGCAAGCAAGACTTTATGGATGCGATCGTCTCTGTTCTATTCTTTGATGCGTCGAAAAATCTAACAGCAGATTTTTCGTAGCATTCGTTGTACCTTCAAATGAATAAATTGTTCTCAACTCATTGCGCAAGACTAAATGATAAGTAACTTACCACTGAAGAATTTTGTTATGTTTAGAACCTTCGGCATAGCGACGGCCTACTCGCGTAAGACCATTACTTCCGCGGGATGCTTTTGCTCAGTTAGTTCCTCGGTCAAATGCTCGCTTGATATCGACTTCGAACGACTCAACGAATCCGGCAGTAATGCCAACTTGACCTTTGTTGCTATTGAATCCAACAAATCGCTGGAGAGTATATTTTCTTTGGGATTTTGTTTTCGATGTAACGCATCAAAAACAAATTACTTTCGATCGCTTCAGAATTCGATTGTTTGTCGCACGTGTAAACAACGTTCTTATTAGTTAGAACAAACTTTTATCTCTTTGTTTCAATCCAGCAAGGATTGTCGAACTAATACAGGAAGACTTTTGGAATCAATCAGACGCATGTTTATGCTTCAATCACTGATTTATTTGAAATAAACAATAATTTGGTTGATCTTCGAAAAACACAGATATTTTGGTTGATCCAACCCAAAAATCCATTTTAGTTTAATAAATTCCTGGATTTAAAATGAAAATTTTATCTTGATTAAAAGTGAAGAAATAATTTGTGGAATTAAACATAGATAATTCTTTTTCGTGCATTTAGTCACTTTTTCCCATCTTACGATGACCGTCGTCACTCAAAATGATTATTGGAATCGCTCTGCCAGGTGACTTCTGTCACCTTGGGTGACTATAGTCACCTAAGTGACTGCGGTGATCGCTTTTTCGCTCTCACCTCACCAAACTAGGCGAGGTGACGCGTCATAACGGTGATAATACATTATTCTGTTTTTTAAATTTTAAACTTTTGTTTCATTAAACCTTTAGTAACATTGGAACCTTTGTTATTTTCAATCATTTGCTATATTCGACCTTTTATCATTCAACATTTCGTCGCATCTTTTAGAATTACCCCGTTTACTAAATTCACACCGCTTGAGGTTTTTGCCTGCTTTTGATCAATAGACTCGAATTAGAATTGTTGCAGCCTGGAACATTTGGCATATAATTGCCAAACTGTATCGCTTTGTAGCTGCTATTGTTACTAATTACTTTAACCTGCGTGTGTCAGGGGCAACAAATGTCAATCTAATGGGCCCATCATATGTAAGAACGAGAAAATATTTAATCACCGCTAGCCGCTGCCATTGCCCTCTAATAGTTATATTCTATTTTAACTCTAGCGATATGCATTTCAGACATTTCCAAAAAATATGAATCATCAACGTCCCATCATGAGTTCAATGTGTCTTTCGAGGTCCGATCGGGTTTCGGAATGATGCGGTGGCCGCTATTTAAGTACTATGAGCAACTCAACATGAACCCACAAGCAAAAAATAAACAACGTTTCAGTACTCACCGACTCATGTTTTAGATCCAGCGCTAATTGCTTTATCCTACGCTAAGGCAAAATGCATAGCGAAATTCATAAGATTCATCTTATGATGACTAGAAAAGTAACAAAACTATGATTTCATAAGATTAATATGGAAAACATACGACTTGTATGATTACCTTTACATTTTACAATTTATTGCATATGTCAGTCGTTCGAGTTTCATACGAGCATCTTATGATTCTCATAAACATAAGAGAAATGTATGATATTGTCTTATGATAATTCAAAGATGCCTTATGGAACATGAAATCATTGCAAACCGATTTGACCAAATAATTCCGTTTCATAAGATAATCTTATGATTTACATACGTGCTGCTTGTGGCTAAAAATTATACGATATTCATGTGAAATTCGCTGTATTTTTTGCCTGAGTGTAAGTTTCTAGGCTGAAATAAATTAATCATTAATTTTAGTTGAAATTATTGCATTATGCATTATAATTACCATTCTTTTCCAGAGCCACTTCATGCAATTTGATTCACAACAATAACAATGGCTGTCAAAAACATTACCTACTACTTTGTTTGAAATGGACTACCCAAAATATAAGTACAAAGCGATGAACTTGAGTAGACGTCATTATTCAATTCCTACCCAACACGAAGTTCACAGCGACCAACTCAAATTATGGGTAATCGCCATGTTCAAATTTCTACCTAATTTTGGGTTGCCCATGTATAAACTTTCCAGTGAGCAAATTTAACCCAAAAAATAGGTAACTTTGATTTTCAGTGTACGTTTTGGGTACCGCAATCTTTCCGTGAGTACAACAGCAGATTTTCACGTTTGAAAAAGCAGGCAGCATTCTGGCCGAAAATTTTGAAACGGAGCATCTATATCGAAACGTTCGATTTTTGTAAATTGAATCATTACACTAAACCACAGAGAACAGACGTCGATCTTCAGCATTCAACTTGCCAGGTGCGCTACTATCGTTATGTTTTTTGTGGCTGAGTTCGACAGAATTGACAGCGGTTATTCCTCTACCCAGTCAAACTAGTCCGGAACCGGTTCGGACTTCCAGCATGAATTCCAGCTCAAATGCATCAGCCGATATAGTCGGAATCGGTTGTTTTCTTTGAGCAAGATTCCATACTGAATCCAGTCAGGATTTCGAACCGGTTCCGGAATGAATTTGACGGATAGTTGGGATAGGTTAGTGCGGCGACGCTAGTGTGTATCGTACAGGAGGGTGTCACTCCTGTCATTCGCTATGGAGATATACGGACTTTGACAGTAGTCAACATATGATGGGCCTAGCTGCATCTAGGCCCACGTCGCCCGTGCAATAGCATTGGGTTGTTTTGATTTTAACAAAGGCAGATATTGGCTAGGACAAAATGGCTGCCTAGCAGGGGGCTGGTATCGTATATTAATTCAAATGTTTACACACGTTTTTTAAATATTTTTGTTCGATCATGGATGTCTGTTCTCTGTGCTTCAACACAAATTGGTTCCGATGGGGAAAATAGTATTTTTATAAGGTTTGCAATTCGCTGCAAGTTTGATACTGTTTGGAGAGATCTCGGCGGAAAATTTTCCCTGATCAAACCCCTACGCAAATCCCGTGCGAAGTCCCGTGATCCATTTCCCGAACTGTAAACTACCCGAACAGAAAGTAATATCGAAATTGATCGTAGAAATGTTGAATTTACAACAGTTTTATTTGTTAAGGCTCAAGTTACCTCAAGGCTTGGTAGTATGCGTAAGCAAAATTGTGTTCAGCTTTGCCACCAGATTATCCATTTAAATCTTTTCAAAACTCTAAAAGAAGAATATCAGTCGATTTATTAGATCATCACGATTCAATTCATGCAAAATACCTGCTGGAAAAACCATCGGCTTAGCTGGATGGTGCTTTTGAAAAAGTGGCTGTGATTTTTTATCACACTACCACACCGAGCTGGGGTACGCAACACAACTGCGCAATGAAAAAACCACAGCCACTTTTTCAAAAGCACCATTTAGCTAAGCCGATGGTTTTTCCAGCAGGTATTTTGCATGAATTGAATCGTGATGATCTAATAAATCGACTGATATTCTTATTTTAGAGTTTTAAAAAGGTTTAAATGGATAATCCGGTGGCAAAGCTGAACACAATTTTTCCTACGCACACTACCAAGCGTTCAATTCTAACACATGCTTAAAAAAGGTAACTTGAACCTTAACAACAACTTTTCTTGTAACATCAATGTACTTATGATGCCTCCAAAA
Source organism: Topomyia yanbarensis (assembly GCF_030247195.1). Classification (NCBI taxonomy): domain Eukaryota; kingdom Metazoa; phylum Arthropoda; class Insecta; order Diptera; family Culicidae; genus Topomyia; species Topomyia yanbarensis. Next base: position 245,922,093 of record NC_080672.1, read on the forward strand.
TCAACAACGGAAAAACAATGTATTGCGCACTTCCCACCAACCTGGACTCCGCACTTTTAAAGTGCGAGTGATCTCAAAACTGCGAGCTGTCAAAAAACATGTATTTCAAGTGATAGAGATGGTACTTTCATAGACAGACCAGTCGAACTAACCGGTCTATGAGAATAATTCAATGGAAGAATGGTAAGTGCGCAGTGCGGTTAGAATCCAGTTTTTAGTGCCACAAGCAATAAATCGATGTTTTTGATTTCAGAATGTATGCACTGAAAAAATTCCAAACGTTAATTCTATTTGCTTCAAACCGCTTAAAATTCATATGAAAAAGAAATGCTATTGTTATCACGCGCACACATACCTTCTATGTGTCAACTGTATAAACTATGTATGCACACACAAGTTATATGTGCATATTGTTATAGAATGGGGTTTATGTGCCTAATAGTTATGAAATGTGAATGTAAGATTAATATTTCTTGTAAATACACACATTAGGTTTATGTGCCCGCAAATAGTGTCTATATGCCTCCGTTACCCAGTGAGCAAATTTTCTGGCAGAGACCGCTCTGCTAGATTTCTGTAACTCTTGGTTTGGCAGCGCTGTCAGATTTCTGCGCCTATCCTGTCGGGTTAGTTGAGCTAGGGCGAACTAGGTTTCGCTCGCGTTTTCTGGCAAATTTTTACAAGAACCGAGCAAAACCCTGACATAACTCGGACATAAACTGTGCAAAGATCCTGGCAATTCCTACCTGGTAGAATTTAGCACGAATCAAGCAAAACATCTGACAAAGATGTGGCAGGAAGCGTGCAGAGATCTTGGCCGTACATTTCTGACTGGATTCTGGATAAAAGTGAGCAGCATCGGTTGGTTTAACCGCTTCTGTCAGAAACGGTTGTTGCATTTGAGCGAATTCGTTGCCAGAATTTTCGCACAAATCGTTCAAAGTGCTCGCAGAAACTGCCAGCATTAATTTCGCTTTGCTCAACTTTTGCTAACTTTCTGCTTGCCACGCTGACCGGGTAATTGCAAAAATCTAGGTGTAAAATCAATAGGCATAACGTTTACTTTTTTGAGTGTGGGAAAATATCAATTTTTTCGTTGTTACATCCCTTAACGACCCCCCTTTTTCATGTAAAAATCGGGTTTACTGTAAAATCTAATGTAGAAACAACAAATGTGATTATATTTCCATTGTAACTTTTCCAGAATAACATTGTTTTTCGTTGTAATGTAACAATAAAAAATGCTGTAATACTGTTGTGCATTTCTATTCGGGTAGCCTTTAGAGAGACTTTGGGCAAGACGGATACAGGTGTGCACATTTTTTTCAGTGTGTGAGTGCGGTTTTCATTTTTCTTTGATGAAGCCGAAAAAACAAGAGGATATGAAGAAGAAAAGTACAAACAGTTGACGTAGCGGGCCCTTCTGTTGCCATAAGTTTTGTTTCGGTTCGGTCATAGTTAATTTAATCGTTTTTTTCGAGGTAAAAAGTGTCCATAAGTGTTCTAATCGATAATCGATAATCGATCCGAAATGAAGCTCGGCGCTTTCTCACTTTTCATCGTGCGCCAAAGAATCAGGATGCTCGTTCGGATGTTGATGTTTACTTCAAGGGCCCCGGCCACCATGCTTAATTTTGCAAGTATAATATTACAGATAACAGACGTTTAGGCTAGAATAAAGTTTCTTCAAAAACCTGTGTAAACTTTCAAATTGATATACGTTGAAAATCCGTGTTTCACTATTGCCATCTGCGCAACTGTTTGCTACACGTGTTTGACAGCTGCACTCTAACTGCATTGTAGTGATCACTGCGCCATCTGCAAACGTTTGCCAAACATGTTTCAGATGTCTGATTTATTCGGAATTTCTGCAGCGGGTATTTACACACGATTCAAATCAAGCCGAAACGTCTGCTATCTGTGATAATACTAATACACTCAAAAGTGTCAAATGTTCTTTCTCTTCATCTTGGACTTTCACGGAAACGAAAAACTACCTAAAATTGAGTTCCTTTGACTCAATCTCGTGGTATCGTGGGGGAACTTAAAATTAGGTAAACCGTGTTGAAGGTAGTTTCCATTTAACCACGGCAAAAATTACAACTCATTGATAGGTTTTTTATACTCAAATTTAAGTTGAATTTACCTAATTTTGAGTATACCCCAAACAACTCAAAAGTACCTTCCTCCACGGAAGACCTCGACTGAGTCGAATCTCTCGTTTTGTTTTTGACAACATTAATGAGTGCGAAAGCGACGCACAACTCAAAAGTAAGTTAAAAGAACTTATGCTGCAGGTTGTTTTATTTAACCGTGTTGGGTGACTGGGAAATATCTTCAAAATATCGGCATATATTTACATCTGGCATCGCTGGATGTGATTGCATCAGAATTTGCGAATGACAGATCTTTTTCTTTGTAGTATCAAAATGGCCGCATAAAGTAAAAGGCTGGGACGGGACCTGCGGAAAGAAAAAAAAACGCGTGTCAAATTGATCCAGCACGCAAATGTCAGATTGAACCGGCTGTCGTCAGAGTGATTAATATGGGGAGTATTCCATTTGTAATGAAGTAAATGCTAACTTCTTTTTTTGCAAATATTTCAATAAATTAATTATTAGATCAATAATGATAGTGGAGATGATAGTGCTTTCATTAATTTCGAGATCATCAATTCTTGTGAACTTCTCCCACTTCTCACAAATCGGGATTCACCGAAAAATGGTGAAAAGCCATCTCCGGATTTTTCGCTTTACTACGACCGCAATTTTTGACCTTGCACTTCATGATAATGGATTCACAAAAAAAATTGAAAGTTCAATTCTTGTTTGTTCTTTAAAAAAGTTATATCATTTCTTGAACTTCACCAAGTATTAGTGTGTGTGAATCGAAGAAGTAAGATATAACAAACACAAAGAAAGAATAAGAAAACACGAATCCGCAGGTCCCGTCCCAGGTAAAAGGTATCTGACGAAGTTTAATTTTGATGAAATAATGGATAAGGAGTGTAGAAAATGCAAAAAATTAGCTAAAATTTTTAATAATATCAAGGCCCAGTACAGATTTTGTGAAGTGTTTCGTCAAGGGCCTGTTGCTAGTTATCAGAAGATTGATTTTCGATACCGTCATCGAGTGCAACGTTCGAAAAAATATTTTACGTACAAGGAACAACAGATCAAAGATCGTTCAGGATAAACTGCTCGCAATGACGTATTGAAAGAATGTGATAGATATGTTGATGATTTCATAACGAAATAGTGTTTTTGCTTGCTGGAGCATCTACTTTCCGTGAACATCAAATAGTACGGATAAATTTCCCTGTATAAATATTGCTATTAGAGTAAACTAAAATTACAACTAATAATCAACATTAATAATGCTATCTAGTTGGAATTACAACGCAAACATGGCCGCTGGAGTAGGTTCACAATACGCAATGATGCCGTCGCGAAACAAGAAGTTATTGGTGGTGGATGGAAAATGTGTGGTAAACAAGGCACCATCGAGTAGAAGCTTCAGTACCACAACTTTTGTGGGGAATGTTTTCCAAAAATTGTTTAACATACTCAAACCAACTGAAATTCCGCTTACTGCATTAGAGAAAAACAAACAGTCATTGTCAGCTCCGGATATTTTCGTTGACATGAGCCTCAGTACTCCCGTGTTTGACCCTGGTAAAACTACACTTATAATTCCGGAAGATCAAGAAGCTACCTGTGATCAGATATCTCTTTCGGTTGGAAACTCACCTGTCGATTGGTGTCCCACCGAGAAAATTGAAAAACATACATACTCGTGGAAATACAGAAATACTGCTGCTGCCGGTTTTGAAATGCCCTGTTCGTCGAGTAAATATAAGCGTCCCAAGGCGCAAAAAAGCTTCAATCACCTCAGTAAATCAAAGACGGTTGGCAAAAACCAGAATGAGAAAAATCGTCATGATCTTTTGGCAGACATGTTAGAAGATTATCCGCAAATCCCGAATGAAAATGAGTTTGAATCGGAGGATGAAGGTTTCGAATCTGTTATGAACAAAAGTTGCGAAGTAGATCATAATCTTAATTTGGTATCCTCCCAACCATCAAGTTCAACAGTTCCTTTTAATTTATCGGAAGAGTCCTTTCCGGCTATCGGTTTTCCTGTTTCAGAGAAAACCAAGGTGCAACATTTACTTGGCCAGCACCTAAGGCAGACATCAGAATGTGAAAGTGAAGATAGTTTTGTGATATTTTCTGAAGACGTACGACTATTGACACCTTCTGCAAACCCACGGAGAAGAAACGATATCTGCATGGCGTTGAATAATTTTTTCGCTCCGGTAGCGTCATTGCGACGAGAGAGGAATCTTTCAGAATGTAGTGATGACAGTATCGTTTTTTGCTACGACTCCAACCACGATGATACAGATTGCCAGTTAGAGATAGATTTGGATACGGACGATGATGGATCCGAGGACGAGAGCTACGGTGAAGGAACTGATAAAGCTCGAACCCATCAGCTCGATTCGGGCTTCGAAGAAAAAAAGGTACATACATTCATAATTGATATGTTTATGGTTATGTAGAACAAGAACATTGGGGACCATTTATAAATCACGAAGCGCAAAAATTGCCCAAAATTGACTCTTCTCACTGAATCTGTCCAGCATATGAAAGCTTTGGAAAAAGTACCACACGGTTGTCGCTATATTTTATCCCAAAACCACGTTAAATATCCCATTTCAAAACCCACTCGTCAAACTCGTTCCAAAAATAAATATAATTGAAAGAGGTTTTAAAAAAACATTGATATCCAGCATCTTTCCGACGAGGTCGTTTTGAAAAAAATGTTTAACAGACCGATTTTTGGAGTGAACACGTTTTTATGCAGAACGCATCCAACATTTAAAATTATTTAGTGTAGTTTTGAATAAAATAATCTTTTCAATAGCGCTAAAAAATTTTGCAATCGAACTTTCATTTCTCTGATTACGTTTAATTGACTATAATAAACACTTCGGCAATTGCTACTACGAAGGGTAAGGAAGGGATTTTCATGAAATTGCGCTATGTAGCGGGTGGGGTAATCAACCGATTTTGGACCCCTGGAGGAAGTGAAATTACGTTAACATCAATAATATTTTCTTGCCTATGTTTTTTAATGCAATACATGCACATTAGAGTGGCTCGCGGTTTTATGGAAAAACTTCAAAATGATTTAAACTAGCGGGCACAGCACTTTTTCAGTTCCTTTTGTGGTTCCAAATACCTGTGCAAAATTTGGTAGCGGTTGGTTGCTTCCCGGATTTGCGTATTGCGTTCAAAGTTTGTATGGGATTTTATATGGGGAAATCAATTATTTTTTTTTTACGTTAATAAAGATCGCCTTTTCACTGAATATGAAAAACCAGCTCTATAAAACTATAGTTCAAACCTTAGTTAACAACTTTGTCGAAGATCGTAACTAGCTACGAGTTTTCAAAAAATAGTTATAACGATTTCAAAACTTATGGTGAAATCCAAACGCAGAAATTGATTACTTTTTCCAACACTGCCGGTGCACCACCGACATCGACATTAAAAATTTAAATAAATGAAAATATATTTATCGCAGAGACTTGGTACCTTTGAATGAAATATTCAGCAATGAATTGCTGAATAACATAGACGTAGTCAGAAAATGAAATGCAGAGGAGGGGGGCTTGTGTTCTCCCCAGTCCCTTTTGTTTTGTATAAAACAAAGAATCATTACGTCCTTGTAAATGTCAACGACAGAACTTTCTTAATATTTTGAATCATACTACAATCTTTGTTGTGGGAAATAACATTTACAATATTTAGGATTTACACTTACAAAATTAATTTGTTGTTTTTGCTTGAGGCAAAAACTAACTCAAGCCTGGAAATCGCGTGGGGTTCTAACCTGAAGTATATTTCTGGTTCGCCAACATCACCTCTGCTAGATTTCATCAAAAAACGCTTGTTTGAAGTAACTATCCTGGTTTCGTTCCTAGATTCTCGAACAAAAACGTCATTAGAAACAATTCCGAGACTTCAAGGAATCTAAGAATATGCATTTTTTAAAATTCTGACTCTGAATGGCTAAGAAATAGGGTTTTAAAATATGTAAAACTTATAAACCGTTGTGCCGTTTTCATTTTCTGACTACGTCTATGTTATTCAACAATTCATTCCGAACATTTCATTCAAAGGTACCAAGTCTTTGCGATGATTATATTCTCATTTATTTAAGTTTAAAGTATCGGTGTCGTGGTGTACTGACAGTGTTGGAAGAAATAATGAATTTCTTCATTTGGATTGAACATTAAGTTTTAATGTCGTTAATAACTATTTTCTGAAAACTCGTAGCTAGTTACCGTATTCGACAAAGTTGTTAACCAAGGTTTGAGCTATAGTTTTATAAAGCTGGTTTTTTATGTTGAATGAAACAGCGATCTCTATTCACGTAAACGCAAAATAATTGATTTCCCCATATAAAATCCGTACAAACTTTGAACGTAATGCGCAAACCCGGAAAGCAACCGACCGCTCTCAAACTTTGCACAGGCATTTGGGACCACAAAAGGCACTCAAAAAGTGCTGTGCTGAAAAATGTCATTCGAGCCACTCTAATGCACATGTCTGTTCCAAAATTCCTGGTTTTGAAAAAAACTGTCAATAGATGCTTTATACATAGTCATAAACTTGAAAATGACCTTTCCATCATGATTTTTTCACATTTCGGACCCTTTCATAATAATATAGATAAAACATTACAAAGAAACCTTTTCAAACACGTAACATGCATAATGCCAAATCAGGCAAACTGATCAAATCAATAAAAAATAGTACAATTGTATAGTTAAATCTAATTTGAAAATGTCCGTCGGTTCCTCTTTGCTATCGTTGAAATATGAAACGTTTTCGGTGATATTTTTTTAAAACTGTGGATTCTGTTTAATTTTAAACAATTAGGTCTATTGTATACTATTCCCCCGAAAATCATTCCCCAGAAAGCCATTCCCCAGAATTCCACCCCCCAGAATACCATCCCCCAGAAAATACTATTCCCCAGAAAGTCATTTCCCAGAATGTACCATTCCCCAGAATGCCATACCCCAGAATGCACCATTTCCCAGAAAGTTTTACTTTTTTTTTTATTGATTTGATTTTTTTAAATGTTCTACTCCTTCCCACTTCCATCGAACGACATTCTTCGCTTTCGAATCGGTCACATTTGAAATGATTTGCATTGTGTTGAAACCGGAATTTAGGACATTATTAATTCCGAATTAAAATAAAGAATTTGCTGGCTTTCCACAAAAACCATGCCACAGAAACTAAAATACCGAATTGTTTTCCCCAGAAAGAACTATTCTCAAGAAAACCACGTCCAGAATGAACCAATGCTCAGAAGTTCATTCAACAGATATAACCATTCCCCAGACATTTTGTTTTTGAAGTGGGAAAAAATCTTGATGAAAATCAAAAATCATTTTTCAGAATGTTGGCCATATTGCTCCCCTGGAGGAGTGCACTGCTAGCAGTATTAGACAATAGCAATATTTTTTACTATGCTATATTTCACACTAAGGAGGAAAATTTGGTAAACACCAAAATTTCTCACCAGGGTGAAAATTTGTTGGCAAAACCAGTCTTTGAACTTGAGGGCACAAAACCTTATTTCTTACACAGTTGCGTTTCGGCTTCGCCTCATCAGAAACCGGCACTAACTATTTGTCGGAATAGATTAGCGCCGGCTTGACGCAAATCCCTTAAAACTAAAACACACTTTGTGTTTCAATCGAACGACTGATCAAACGTGATGTCCCGTCCGAGCAGAAGTTCTGTTTATGCCGATGAGACACAGTGAAGCCGAAACTTGTCTTAGCTTAGAAGGCCTATGCGAAAGCACTATGCTATATTTCACCCTAAGGAGGAAAATTTGGTAAACACCAAAATTTCTCACTAGGGTGATAATTGTTTACATTTCTTTTAATAATATAAGCATATAGGACAAATCGCAACATTCAGTACAGGTGTGTTTTTGAGAGCCATTTGGCAAAAACCATAGAAAGCGGTAGCCCCCTTCCTAGGATCCAAGAGATTGAAACAGTGTCATGTAAGTAAGGATATGTGGCGAAACCATACTTTGTACATTACCTAAGGCAAGGAACTGATGCAGTGTTTAGTTGCTGAGGATAAGCCGTTGAAATCGATTTGCATACCCGATTTACTCGAACATGGGAATTGATTCCTTCTTTCAAACATGAACAGTTCTTTAAATCTTTATGCCAAATAACTCTTGCACAAAACTTTTTATCTTTTCGTCTGCCCGATTTATTCAAACATACCTAGGTGTTGATTCCTTCTTTCGAGCTTTCCTTGAATCTATATAAAAATCGAAATGAATACACATTTTGACAAACAGTTTGGTGTGTTTTTAGAATATTTATCCATCTTTAGCATTGGAATGTTTCGTACGTAAAAGTACGATCCACCCGATTGCTCGGTTTACTCAAACATGTGGCACCAAATACACTCGAAAGTAAATGGTACTTATAAATATGTCTTATGTCAAACGATATTATGCCAAATGGCTTTGTGTCAAGCAGGATAATCTTGTTCAGAAGCTAGGACAATTTTTAAAGTGTTATGAATATTCTTTATTTGAATATATTTTCCTTCCTTTGAGTTTCATTTTTTTGAAATATTTGTTTTGGTACACTTTTGAAGTTACGCAATGTTTATTTAGAGTCTTTCGAGATAGTGATTAGTGACTACTACAGACATTTTATATACAGACTAGCGAAGTGTCAAAAAAGTGCAGCCAAACGAGCATGATGGTTTTGAGAGTGGAAGTGCAAGAGGAAGCCCATGCAAAGCTTATGGGAGCTTCCGTGATGCCAGTTTACATTCATGGTTGCTAGTCTTATTATTTTTCTCTCCGCAAGTCTGTTACATAAAGTGTCTGTAGTGACTACGATCGAAGTTTCTTATTTGATGCGTTTCATTGGTCGTCTTCATATGACGGCTATATCAAGGAGACGTTCCTAGTTGACAGTCCCGGTTACAAGAAAAATTCCGCCAGATAATTCATACATGCATTCATAACTCCACGACATTTCCAGTAGGAGCGGTTGGTATTCCGCTTGAAACTGTTAGCTACCCTTTTTGTCAACGTTTCGGCTTCCGGTTTTCGGCTTCTCCTTAATCCAGACCTTTTGCCTATAACCAACATTGTTGAAACGCTCACGCCCACGAACATTTTTTTACTTGTCTATCCCTCGTATACTTGCGCCTTTATCAGTGGCGCCATAGTCGCAATTGCGATAAGTCCAAATAAAAATATATTCAATTTAAAATGACCGCCAACGTTGGCGAGGAATTGTTATCGAGTATTATGTCTTTTACTCTATGGTATAAGTACCAGTTGGCATGCTTGCGAGAGGCCTCTGTTTTCGACGGCACATCCTCCGCAGCTTTACACCGCATCAGTTCGTTGACTTAGGTAACGTGCAAACCTTTGGCATCAGCACAAAAAATGAATAAAAACATAAACTTTTCTGGGAAATGAGGTATTCAAGGGAATGACTTTCTGGTGAATGGGGCATTCTGGATAATGGCTTTCTAGGGAATGGTACAGTCTGGGAAATGTTTTTCTGGGGAATGGTACGTTCTGGGATATGTAATTCTGGGGGATGGCTTTCTGGGAAAAGGCTTTAGGGGGAACGGTATACAACCATTAGGTCGCTTACAGAGTGGCGGCGAGAAATTGAACTGGGGCTGAAACTGACACTGGGATTCGAGATGCGAGAAACCTGCTTGCTGCAAACCAAAGGGATGATGTCAGAGTGAAAGCTGAGCGGATCGACGCCGACTGCCTGCTTTTACTCTGACAGGCTCCATTTGATATGCTGCGAGCGATTGTATACTATTCCCCCGAAAATCATTCCCCAGAAAGCCATTCCCCAGAATTTCACTCCCCAGAATATCATCCCCCAGAATATACTATTCCCCAGAAAGTCATTTCCCAGAATGTACCATTCCCCAGAATTCCATACCCCAGAATGCACCATCTCCCAGGAAGTCATTCCCCAGAAAAATTTAACTTTTTTTTATTGATTTGATCTTTTCAAACGTACTAGCCGTTCCCACTTTCATCGAACGACATTCTTCGATTCGGTCACATTTGAAATGAGGGACCATTCATAAATTACGTAACGCTTTTAAGGGGGGGGGGAGGGGGAACGACAAGTTGTGACAAGTTGCGACATAGGGGGGAGGGGGTGTTAACTAGATCGTTACCTAACATGTTTTCATCGATAAAAAAAATGTTTCTTGGAATTTGTTACGTAACAGGGGAGGGGTGATGGAAAAATTTGTGACAATTTGTTACATAGGGGGAGGGGGTGGGGGTCAATTTTGGGCAATTTTTGCGTTACGTAATTTATGAATGGTCCCTGATTTGCATTGTGTTGAAACCGGAAGTTAGGATGACATTATTTATTCCGAATTAAAATAAAGAATGGCTGACTTTCCCCAGAAACCATTCCACAGAAACTAAAATACCGAAGTGTTTTCCCCAGAAAGAACTATTCTCCAGAAAACCATATCCAGAATGAGGATTGGTTTATAAGTTCATTCCACAGTTATAACCATTTCCCACATTTTTTTTTTGAAGTAGGAATTTTTTTTTAATAAATATCAAAACATTTTTCCATTATGTTGGCTTTGGCCATATTGCTCCCCTCGAAGAGTGCACTGGTAGCAGCATTAGACAATAGCAATATTTTTACTTTTCTTTTAATAATATAAACATACATATAGGACAAAGCGCAAAATTCAGCACAGATGAGTTTTTCAGTGCCATTTGGCAACAACCATAGAAAGCGGTAGCCCCTTTCTTAGGATCCAAAAGAATGAAACAGTGTTATGTAAGTAAGGTTATGTGCGAAACCAAAACTTTGTACATTACCTAAATCAAGGAACTGATGCGTGATGTTAAGCTGGTAAGGATAAGCCATCGAAAGCGGCGGCTCCTCGCAAAAATATCGTTGCCCCAATTCGGCCGGTTCCAACCACTCATTTACAAAATAGTTAACCCTCAGGCCCAGGAACAATTGGTATATCCCCCGTATACATGCGCATATGTCAGTCCCAACCAAAAATTTGTTCAATTCAAAATGACCGCTAACATTGACGAATAATTGTTGTCGAGTATTATGTCTGTAACTCTGTGGTATAAGTACCATTTGGTGTAAGGTATGAAAATACTTTCGAATGTATTTAGTGCAACCTGTTTGAGTAAACCGATGGATCGTACATTTGCGTACGGAACATTCCCAATACAAAAGAAAGATAAATCCTCTAAAAACCCACGAAACCATTTGTTAAAATATGCATTCATTTCGATTTTAATATGGATTGTTATAATATGGAACCAAAGCTCCAAAGAAGGAATCAAAACATATGTTTGAACAAACCGGGCAGACGAAAAGATAACAAGTTTGCGTGCAAGTTACTTGGCGTTCAAATTCAAAGAACTGCTCATGTTTGAAAGAAGGAACCAAGTCCTATGTTCGAGTAAACCGGTTGTGCGGGAGGATAACAGGGGTGGCATTACGCATCTCGATTCGATCAAAATTCTATCGACTCGACCTTGTTTCGCATTATGTATTTCGAACCGAGCTCGAAAGTAAAGTTTCGTTCGAGTTCGCTCGAAGAAGTACTAGATTATCGAGAAGTGTTGGCATTATGGAACCATAACAATCGAACTCGAAAGCGACTCGAGTCGAGCGTATTTGCTCGATAGTTTTATTGCTGTCGACTGTCGTTCGAGATTATGATTTGTGTTTTTATTTCATGTCATTCTTTAAATTGGGTAACAATCGGAATACTTAGAGGATATAAAATTACCAAAAGGTATGAAAAGCTCCCACGTACTTTATATTATATCTATTTTCACCATCAGGAACATACTTTTTTTTTGGAAAAAGTAATATTTAATATTGCTAATAGATTATCCTACACCAAGTAATAATAAAAAAGTGTTAAAACACATCGATGGAGCAAAGTGAAGACACCTAGACTTGTCTAATCGCTATTTGATAGATGTATAGAATCACAATCATTCTTGATTTCAAAGTGGTGATTTAAACAATTTTATATTTTAGTTGGTTCATTTGTTACCGACTATACCTCAATTGTTTTCAATATCACAATATAGCCTTGAATTCAATGTCATAATGTACGTTTTATACACCAACAGAATTAGGTGTTATATCGTCATTTGTATTAAATGCATGAAAATACAGAATATTATCTTATATAGCAAAGAACTTTGAATCAAATTGAAATACTAACAAATTTGAATGCATCAACCGATTAAAAATTATACCATCTACAATTTCTAGAAACACTTCATTTTTATTTTGTTCTCCCTATCTCTAGTTGTGCGCTATAACAAAATAATTAACAAGTACACGGAAAACCCCGCAAACACGAAAACAAATTATTGTCTCGACTATTTAAACTAAAAATGGCTATTTAACGAACTAGTTTTTAAATTTTTGCTTCATCAATTGCTAAAAAAAATGTTGCTTTTGGAAGCTATTAGTTTCCTGAAGAAAAAAAACCTGAAAACGAAAATTTTAATGCAAAATTAGCCATTTTTAGTGAAAAGGGAATCGCTATGAATATTTTCGAAAAGATTTGATGAAAGCGATTTCTGTAGATAATACATTCCATCGTGCGACTGAGGTCCGAATAAGAGACACTACCAGCTAGGCATTACGATGTTTCGGTGCTTCAACCTAAACAGCGAGATATATTAAAATTTTGTGGTAAGAAGTTCAAGAATACAGTTATATCAAACGAAAATAATGCCCAAGCATTGAAAAAAGACGGTGAGGGTGAGTGACCTGAGCAAATTATGAACATGTTTGGGTCAATTTATTTACCACTATCACTATTTTTATTCTGTGAATTTGACGCTCATCGAAAAAAAAAAAACAAAACAAACTGAAATTTTGTTCACACTGAAAAAAATTCTTAGGTGGAATTAAAATTATCATACGATGAACAAAATAATTATTAGTTTTCTGCAACGAAGCATTTTCGTGCATTGTAAATAGTTAGTTTCGTCTAATTCACGAATTGAAAAAATGGCATCTTGATGAACGAAAAGTTGAGTAGTTTTACATATTTAATGTACGGGTTATTCCACGTCAAATTTACAACCACAATTTTAATTCCTACCAAAACAATTTCTTGCACTCTTAGCACAAAATAATTGACATCTATTCTTTGTTTTGGCTGAATGCGATAGAAATTGCAGATGGTATAATTTTTAATCGGTTGATGCATTCAAATTTGTTAGTATTTCAATTTGATTCAAAGTTCTTTGCTATATAAGATAATATTCTGTATTTTCATGCATTTAATACAAATGACGATATAATACCTAATTCTGTTGGTGTATAAAACGTACATTATGACATTGAATTCAAGGCTATATTGTGATATTGAAAACAATTGAGGTATAGTCGGTAACAAATGAACCAACTAAAATATAAAATTGTTTAAATCACCACTTTGAAATCAAGAATGATTGTGATTTTATACATCTATCAAATAGCGATTAGACAAGTCTAGGTGTCTTCACTTTGCTCCATCGATGTGTTTTAACACTTTTTTATTATTACTTGGTGTAGGATAATCTATTAGCAGTATTTAATATTACTTTTTCCAAAAAAAAGTATGTTCCTGATGGTGAAAATAGATATAATATAAAGTACGTGGGAGCTTTTCATACCTTTTGGTAATTTTATATCCTCTAAGTATTCCGTTTGTTACCCAATTTAAAGAATGACATGAAATAAAAACACAAATCATAATCTCGAATGACAGTCGACAGCAATAAAACTATCGAGCAAATACGTTCGACACGAGTCGCTTTCGAGTTCGATTGTTATGGTTCCATAATGCCAACACTTCTCGATAATCTAGTACTTCTTCGAGTGAACTCGAACGAAACTTTACTTTCGAGCTCGGTTCGAAATACATAATGCGAAACAAGGTCGAGTCGATAGAATTTTGATCGAATCGAGATGCGTAATGCCACCCCTGTTATCCTCCCGCACAACCGGTTTACTCGAACATAGGACTTGGTTCCTTCTTTCAAACATGAGCAGTTCTTTGAATTTGAACGCCTAGTAACTTGCACGCAAACTTGTTATCTTTTCGTCTGCCCGGTTTGTTCAAACATATGTTAATTCCTTCTTTGGAGCTTTGGTTCCATATTATAACAATCCATATTAAAATCGAAATGAATGCATATTTTGACAAATGGTTTCGTGGGTTTTTAGAGGATGTATCTTTCTTTTGTATTGGGAATGTTCCGTACGCAAATGTACGATCCATCGGTTTACTCAAACAGGTTGCACTAAATACATTCGAAAGTATTTTCATACCTTACACCAAATGGTACTTATACCACAGAGTTACAGACATAATACTCGACAACAATTATTCGTCAATGTTAGCGGTCATTTTGAATTGAACAAATTTTTGGTTGGGACTGACATATGCGCATGTATACGGGGGATATACCAATTGTTCCTGGGCCTGAGGTTTAACTATTTTGTAAATGAGTGGTTGGAACCGGCCGAATTGGGGCAACGATATTTTTGCGAGGAGCCGCCGCTTTCGATGGCTTATCCTTACCAGCTTAACATCACGCATCAGTTCCTTGATTTAGGTAATGTACAAAGTTTTGGTTTCGCACATAACCTTACTTACATAACACTGTTTCATTCTTTTGGATCCTAAGAAAGGGGCTACCGCTTTCTATGGTTGTTGCCAAATGGCACTGAAAAACTCATCTGTGCTGAATTTTGCGCTTTGTCCTATATGTATGTTTATATTATTAAAAGAAAAGTAAAAATATTGCTATTGTCTAATGCTGCTACCAGTGCACTCTTCGAGGGGAGCAATATGGCCAAAGCCAACATAATGGAAAAATGTTTTGATATTTATTAAAAAAAATCCTACTTCAAAAAAAAAAAATATGTGGGAAATGGTTATAACTGTGGAATGAACTTATAAACCAATCCTCATTCTGGATATGGTTTTCTGGAGAATAGTTCTTTCTGGGGAAAACACTTTGGTATTTTAGTTTCTGTGGAATGGTTTCTGGGGAAAGTCAGCCATTCTTTATTTTAATTCGGAATACATAATGTCATCCTAACTTCCTATATATATATATATATATATATATATATATATATATATATATAGGATTATAGGTTATTTCTGACGTGTTATTTTCTTTTGGCAAAGTTATGTTCTAGGGTAGATATTCACGATGCTACCCCAATCTTAATCCCTGGATGATTCGTTCAAAAGTTTTGGTTAAAATCAAATCGTGTTTCATGGCCGGAGACACTCTTACTGGCGTATAGTGACAGATATTGCCCGGCTTACTCAATTAACCTTACCTTCAGTTTACGGGGCACTCTATAGCAGTTCCAGTTCCAGCTCCACAGGGATGTGGTGAACATCAGTTAAGCTTCAAAATAACGGGAATCTTTCCCGTTTCAGTCTCGTTTCAATTTTAAATTGCTCAACGTATATTATTGTATAACAAAAAAATACTAAAAATAATTCTGTTACGATTCGATCCCAAGTCCTTTAGATCAGATGTTTCGGATGATACCATCTGGACTATATTTCCGCTTTACACCAATGATATAACTTCACTTGATTGAAGGTTCAACTCGCCATGTAGCAAGAGACAGCACTATTTTCATAACTAGCTATGAACTGCCTTTAGAAGAAGTTGTTCTACTTGACTGAATCTATAGAATGTAGCATACAATATATTTTTGCAAAATTTGACAAAAGGTGAGCATTTATCTTTTTTTTGCATTGAAAATGTTTCGTACGTAAGCGTACGATCCGCCCGATTGCTCGGTTTACTCAAACATGAGGCACTAAATACTTTCGAAAGTATTTTCATAATTTACGCCAAATGGTATTTATAGCACAGGCTTGTTATGCCAAACGGCCAACTAGCATACAATGTCTCATGTCAAACGATATTATACCAAATGGCTTTATGTCAGTCTTGTTAAAAAACTGAGACAATTTTTAAAGTGTTGTATTGCACTGTTGGTACTGATTATTTTTCATAAGGATATTTTATTAAAAATAGTTACCCTTCTTTTAAACATGAGTTCTCGACAAACATATGATTACGGCCTAAAAGCCAACTGTCGTAATCCACTTTGAATGGAAATTCCGGACAAACCGTTACATGCCAATCACAGATGTTGGTAGTAAACGAAAGAGAAAAGTTTTCTCTTTCATAAACTGTTGTGAACTGTGTTCAGCTAGTAACGGTTTGTCCGGAATTTCCATTAAAAGTGGATTTTGACAGTTGGCTTTTAGGCCGTAATCATATGTTTGTCGAGAGTTTTCTTTTGAGTTTCTTTTGTATTGATCAACTTGTAAAAGAAAAGCATCTAGTTTTATTCGACCAAATTTTGATCGAAGTCCACTTTATGGTACACAAATACTTCATGAAACTGTTTCAAACGTTTTCTATTCCATTTCATTGCTTCACACGTTTCGTCACTCAAAAGAACGCTCAAAACCGAAGAACTACTCAGTCATACTCTCTTCGAGAACTAGCGAAAACAAAATCCGAATTTATATTATACGCACTACAATGCCCTAATATTAGTATATTATCAAATAACTCAATCGAAAGAATGATAATAAACCAATTATCAAAAGGAGACTTCCCAGCAGAATTTTTTTATTTAGATTCTATTGGTTTTAACCTTACGGTCATTCGCCTCTTTTTCGGGTTAAAAAAATTTACCAACTTCGCTATGCACTCCCATTTAAGTGCCTATAATCTAAATGAAATGATTGTTACGAGCTTAAAAAAACAGAATTTTCGGCCAAATAATCCTCTAGAGTCCTAATCCTAAAGTTTTGGTACCTTCTGGTAAGAAATTTTTGGGTTTTGGTTCTGGGAAATATTTTTATTGGATTTGGTAGTTTGTTTTTAGAGATTTGATACTATTCGGTCGTCCCCGAACGGAAAGAAAGAATGAACAAGCGCCTTTTTTATGCAGGCTAAAGCTAAATAAATTTTTATTAAATTTCATCTTTCGCATTTAATTTTTCTCCCTTACTTTCAAATTTTCCTCCCTCGCTAACTATTCTTCCGACCAGCTTTCCAACTATCCTTCTTTCCTCTTTCCTACTTCTGCTGTCCTAAGTAAGGTAAGTATTATCATGTTTAAGGTAAGTATTTATAAATCATAATTTAAATTTCTTTCTTTTTCAGGTTACTCACGGTAACCGGTAACGGTGATATGCTGCAAGCAGGTTTCTCGTATCTCGCACTCTAATATCAGTACCAGCCCCAGCCCAGCTTCTCGCAGCCACTCTGTAAGCACCCTAAGGGAGAAACCTGCTCGCAGCGGTTGTATACCATTACCCAGAAAGCCATTTCCCAGAAAGCCATTCCCCAAAATTCCCTTCCCCAGAATGTACCATTCTCCAGAAAGATATTTCCCAGAATGTACCAATCCCTAGAAAATATGTTACTATGTTTTAATTGCCGCAAGGTTCTACTGTATCGATTTTGTTGGCTATTTTCGGCAAATTTGAGACTAAGAGAAACGAAAGCAATGAAATTGAAAGACGGATAGGTATTCTAGAGCGAATCAGTTATAAACTTAGAACGGAAAACTAGAACTAGGCAGGCTCATATGGGCATGATCGAAAGGAAATGTGAAGAATTCTTTGCCTTATGCAGAGTAGGAGTTGGGCGTTGCACCCAAGTCTACCGCATGGTCTATGGTAGAACATAACTCATCATCATGCGTCGGTGCGTATATATATATATATATATATATATATATATATATATATATATATATATATATATATATATATATATATATATATATATATATATATATATATATATATATATATATATATATATATATATATATATATATATATATATATATATATATATATATATATATATATATATATATATATATATATATATATATATATATATATATATATATATATATATATTATATATATATATATATATATATATATATATATATATATATATATATATATATATATATATATATATATATATATATATATATATATATATATATATATATATATATATATATATATATATATATATATATATATATATATATATATATATATATATATATATATATATATATATATATATTATATATATATATATATATATATATATATATATATATATATATATATATATATATATATATATATATATATATATATATATATATATATATATATTATATATATATATATATATATATATATATATATATATATATATATATATATATATATATATATATATATATATATATATATATATATATATATATATATATATATATATATATATATATATATATGCCATTCAGGATAAACGCTATATGTGGAGTAAAATTACGTGATTTACGAAATTCAACGTCATGTAAAATTAAAATCAAACGTAAAACTCAGTCATTTTTGATGCTCGTATATGTCATGGTCAGGAGACGTAAATTTACACGATTTTTTCTAGGTGTGTAGGTATGCGCATTCCTTTGGCTTAACAACAAATAATGAATAAACATTAACTTTTCTAGGGAATGGGGCATTCTGGGGAAAGACATTCTGGGGAATGGAGCATTCTGGATAATGGTTTTCTAGGGATTGGTACATTCTGGGAAATATCTTTCTGGAGAATGGTACATTCTGGGGAAGGGAATTTTGGGGAATGGCTTTCTGGGAAATGGCTTTCTGGGGAATGGTATACAACCGCTGCGAGCAGGTTTCTCCCTTAGGGTGCTTACAGAGTGGCTGCGAGAAGCTGGGCTGGGGCTGGTACTGATATTAGAGTGCGAGATACGAGAAACCTGCTTGCAGCATATCACCGTTACCGGTTACCGTGAGTAACCTGAAAAAGAAAGAAATTTAAATTATGATTTATAAATACTTACCTTAAACATGATAATACTTACCTTACTTAGGACAGCAGAAGTAGGAAAGAGGAAAGAAGGATAGTTGGAAAGCTGGTCGGAAGAATAGTTAGCGAGGGAGGAAAATTTGAAAGTAAGAGAGAAAAATTAAATGCGAAAGATGAAATTTAATAAAAATTTATTTAGCTTTAGCCTGCATAAAAAAGGCGCTTGTTCATTCTTTCTTTCCGTTCGGGGACGACCGAATAGTATCAAATCTCTAAAAACAAACTACCAAATCCAATAAAAATATTTCCCAGAACCAAAACCCAAAAATTTCTTACCAGAAGGTACCAAAACTTTAGGATTAGGACTCTAGAGGATTATTTGGCCGAAAATTCTGTTTTTTTAAGCTCGTAACAATCATTTCATTTAGATTATAGGCACTTAAATGGGAGTGCATAGCGAAGTTGGTAAATTTTTTTAACCCGAAAAAGAGGCGAATGACCGTAAGGTTAAAACCAATAGAATCTAAATAAAAAAATTCTGCTGGGAAGTCTCCTTTTGATAATTGGTTTATTATCATTCTTTCGATTGAGTTATTTGATAATATACTAATATTAGGGCATTGTAGTGCGTATAATATAAATTCGGATTTTGTTTTCGCTAGTTCTCGAAGAGAGTATGACTGAGTAGTTCTTCGGTTTTGAGCGTTCTTTTGAGTGACGAAACGTGTGAAGCAATGAAATGGAATAGAAAACGTTTGAAACAGTTTCATGAAGTATTTGTGTACCATAAAGTGGACTTCGATCAAAATTTGGTCGAATAAAACTAGATGCTTTTCTTTTACAAGTTGATCAATACAAAAGAAACTCAAAAGAAAACTCTCGACAAACATATGATTACGGCCTAAAAGCCAACTGTCAAAATCCACTTTTAATGGAAATTCCGGACAAACCGTTACTAGCTGAACACAGTTCACAACAGTTTATGAAAGAGAAAACTTTTCTCTTTCGTTTACTACCAACATCTGTGATTGGCATGTAACGGTTTGTCCGGAATTTCCATTCAAAGTGGATTATGACAGTTGGCTTTTAGGCCGTAATCATATGTTTGTCGAGAACTCATGTTTAAAAGAAGGGTAACTATTTTTAATAAAATATCCTTATGAAAAATAATCAGTACCAACAGTGCAATACAACACTTTAAAAATTGTCTCAGTTTTTTAACAAGACTGACATAAAGCCATTTGGTATAATATCGTTTGACATGAGACATTGTATGCTAGTTGGCCGTTTGGCATAACAAGCCTGTGCTATAAATACCATTTGGCGTAAATTATGAAAATACTTTCGAAAGTATTTAGTGCCTCATGTTTGAGTAAACCGAGCAATCGGGCGGATCGTACGCTTACGTACGAAACATTTTCAATGCAAAAAAAAGATAAATGCTCACCTTTTGTCAAATTTTGCAAAAATATATTGTATGCTACATTCTATAGATTCAGTCAAGTGGAACAACTTCTTCTAAAGGCAGTTCATAGCTAGTTATGAAAATAGTGCTGTCTCTTGCTACATGGCGAGTTGAACCTTCAATCAAGTGAACCTTGACGTATTTGTTGTGATCACCAGTTATATCATTGGTGTAAAGCGGAAATATAGTCCAGATGGTATCATCCGAAACATGTGATCTAAAGGACTTGGGATCGAATCGTAACAGAATTATTTTTAGTATTTTTTTGTTATACAATAATATACGTTGAGCAATTTAAAATTGAAACGAGACTGAAACGGGAAAGATTCCCGTTATTTTGAAGCTTAACTGATGTTCACCACATCCCTGTGGAGCTGGAACTGGAACTGCTATAGAGTGCCCCGTAAACTGAAGGTAAGGTTAATTTTTTTTGATGATGATGGTCCCACCTCATACCCCCACAAAGGTGTGAGCTGAACGATTTATCTAAAAGATAATTAATATTTTGATCCATAACAAAACCAGTTAACAAAAAGAAACGGACTGGTTTAATTTGCAGACATAGCTTTCCTTCAAAAGAACGTAACCAGATACATTTCGAATATTCCGCCAACAACCAGGGTCCATCAAGAAAATTTCCATTCCGGGAAGATACTTGATAGAATCGGGAATTGAACCCAATAGCTTCCATTTCCGATAATTCTCTGTAAGACTCCTCCCGCCTGACCAAGACATCGGTACTACCACCTGCTAAGGTGTGCAGTGACGAGCCTAGTGGCAGTGCAGAGTCCGGTCGAGTTATATCATCCACATCAGACCCCTTTATTGAAAGGTTCCTACCATTAACCCAAGGCAATCAAGGGATACTCCTATCCGAGAACATCCTTGATTGATCAGGAATTAAACCCGATATCTAGTAGTTATCAGAAGGAGTCATCAAGCCCCATACTCAACGAGCTAACTCCGTTATTACCACTATCGCAGCAATAACCGAACTTAACTCTATTGTCGAGCAAAGTCAACACAACTCCATCATCAAATCAGACCCTGATCACAACAAAAGTCTAAAAGCTTCGATTCAACCCGATGAGCTTTTAGTGCTGGTCACCATGTTTGATTTCAAGTTAGTCTCTATCTGCTTAGCGCGCGCGTGGCTCAGACTTTTGTAGACATCTCATTATTTTTTAATAACTTTAATAAACAAGTAACAAAAATCCATCATCATCATAGCGAATATAATAACTTAGTGTGACTAAATGCAAATAATAGAAGAGAAAAAAAATACAATCTTCGTGGTATTACATAGTTATTCAAATAACTCCAAAATATAAAAATTCAAAAAATCTGTCTACAAAGCAGATTTTACGTGTGAAATACACAGTGTTTTGAACTCCGCTAATGTTGCTGCACGTTTAATATGCCTAGGCATCGAATTGAAAAAAACTTATTCCTTTGTACAACAAGGAGTTCTGTGATCTACTAAATAAAAAGTTTGGTGTTCTTGGATCCGACGCGTTTCTAGTGTTGTACCTATGCACATCACTTCCTCTTTCAATTCGATCACACAAATATCGAGGCAGCATTCCATTAATAATTTTAAAAATGAACACCATTGTTAAGTAATAAATTCTTTGCTTCACAGAGAGCCATTGTAATGCGCTTAGCATGAAACTAGAGGAAGTGTATCTGTTACATTTTAAAATTAATCGCATGATTCTATTTTGTAATCGCTGTAACCTCAATATTTGTGTTTGATTGGCAAGAAACAAAATGGATGGGCAGAAGTCAATGTGTGGTGAAACAATAGATTTATATAATAAAATTTTACTACTAATTGTTAAATCATTTTTCAGACGACACAATATACCATACTTTTTAGCAATCTTTTTGATGACATTGTCGATGTGAGACTTAAAGGTTAACTTGTCATCAATGATTATTCCAAGATATTTTAATTCACTAACGCGATCAATAGTCTCACCATTTATTTCAACGTTAACGTCAGGCCTAGTATTAGCCGAAGAGATGATCATATATTTAGTTTTAGCAACATTTAACTTTAATTGTTTAAAATTTAACCAACGAGCAAGGGAATACAAATCTTCGTTCAAATGCGCCACGGCTTCATCTATATCCTTAGCTGCAATGAACAGAACAGTGTCGTCAGCAAACAAATTTAAGTCACAAAATCGTAAAACTCGCCTCATGTCATTTATATACATAATAAATAAAATAGGACCTAAGACACTACCTTGCGGCACTCCAAGAGGATTGCCGAGAGGACTAGATACAAAATCGTTGAAACTAGTTTTCTGAGTTCTATCACATAAATAGTTTTCAAACCACTTATGTGCTATCCCTCCGATACCAAATCGCTCTAAAGTTTTCAAAAGTAATGGTCTCGAAATTGTCTCAAAAGCGCGTTTCAGATCCAAAAATACAGCAAAAATAGTCTCTTTAACTTCGATTTTCTCTTTCCATTTTGCTAACACTAGATTCAAAGCGGTTTCGCAAGAGTGTCCCTCTCGGTATCCCGATTGCTCCGGAATTAGCAAATTATTATTATTCAAATATCTCATCAGCTGGCCCTTAACAACAAGTTCTAAAATTTTCTCTAATGTATGCAACATGTTAATGGGGCGGTACTCTTCGGCTTTATCCGTCCCAGTAACTTTGGGAATAGGAATCACAAGTGATTCCTTCCAAACTGTCGGCACGTGCCCCGTTTGTAGCGATTCATTTACAAGGTCCAGCAGATCGTGTCCGATGACATGAAAGCAATCCTGTATCACTTTTGCATTGACATTATCGATACCAGCCGATTTTCCCAAAGAAAAACAAATATCTTTCAATTGTTCAAAAGTGATTGGGTGAAATCCATCAAATCTACAGTTAATATTAATCGGCTGTGTTATTTCCGCAGGTTCACTGACCAGCTCAATACTTTGATTGATCAGTTGCACACTGTTAACGAAATAACTGTTCAATTTTTCAGCTATTATTTGCTCAGATTGTTCTTCTACCCCGTTAAAAGTTATGGACTGCGAGGAACTAGGTTTAGGTTTAATTAAATTCTTTAGGATTTTCCATAACTCTTTGCTGTTGTTTTGATGTTGATCGATCTTCCTTTGAATGTACTCACATTTGGTCTTTTTCAAAGCTCGTGAATAAATATTTCGCGCGTGTGTGTACCCATTCCAAAGACGTTCACTATTAGTTCTGCAAAATTTCTTGTACTTTTTATCCCTTTTACGTTTCAGGCGCAAAAGATCTAAAGAGTACCAGCTGTTCGAGTTATTTAAATTAATATACTTTTGAGAAACTAAACTATTTGTACACTCTTTTAACACATTAGTTAGAACAGCTGCCTTGTTATCCAAATTTCCATTCAATTCCGTAAAATCCAGGCTTCTCGAAACCAGTTGAGACATGGCTTGTTTCGAATATCTTTTCCAGCACTTAATTTTAACTTTATCCTCCTCACGGTTTGGTTCACTCTCCAGCAAAATTGAAATTGTCTCATGATCTGAAATTTTACAATCGGCCTCTACATACGAATGAACCCCATCAAAATTGGAATACACGTGATCTATCAATGTTCTACTGTGTCTGGAAATTCTTGTAAACTCACTAACCGTTTGCTTGAAATTGAAAAACTCAGCCAACTGCTTCAACTGATTCGAATTTTGATCGTTGAGCCAATCAATATTGAAATCGCCCGAAATTACATTAAGTTTGCTTAAATCAACGAAATTCTCCCACCAGTTTTCTAAAATTTCTAAAAATCGTCGATCGCTAGAACTAGGAGAATGGTATACTACTGCAAAGTTTCCCATCTGCATGCCTCTTTCAACTGATATACCCAAGAACCAATTATTATCAACTGCTTCGTTTAACCGAACGTTGAATTTAATCGATTCTTTGGCGTAAATAGCAACTCCACCGGTATGTCTGGAATGAGATAGGCAAAAAGCAACTTTATAACCCGGAATGCTATACTGATCAAATGCATCAGCATTAACAATATGTGTTTCTGATAGAAAAACCAACAATGGACGTTTGTTTTCTACAAGATGTCGCATTGCAACAAAGTTTGTAGACAACCCAGCTATATTTAAACATAATATTTCAGACAGCCTCCCGTTTGTTAGTTGCTATTCACTCAACAAAACGTTGCTTTTTTTCGATTCTAGCAGTCTCCGATATACTGAACACTGCTTACTAAATGCCGCATGGTTTACGTCCAAATTCATTTTGCGTTCACTATTCTTTTTTATACAATTTACACATTTAAAATCAGTTGACGAGCATTCAGATGTTCTATGTGCTCCATTACATCTGGAGCATGTTTCTTTATTAACGCATCCCGTACTCTTATGACCAAATTCTCCACAGTTGAAGCAGCGCAGCACGTTAAAGGCCTCTAAAACAGAACACCTATCCCAACCAATGTTCACCGTACGGGCTGACATCAGGCCGCTATAAGTGTTCTTATCAACTTCAATTATAACATTGTATTTGTTATACTTGAAGCGTGGATTTTCAAAATTGGCAACAACTTTAACATAATCGACCTGAATGCCCTCATTCTGATTCTTTAATAAGTCAACGAAAACTTCCTCAGAGTATCGATCACTCATCCCCATTATTTTCAACTTCGGTTTACCGGGTATCGGTATAACAGCATTATACTTTTCACCCAGATTGCTTACAATGTTTTCTTTCACCGATTCAATATTATCCCGAGTTGCACACTCCACAATAATCGAGCCATCTTTACCGTTTTTAAAGTTGCTAATTTTGTGCACCTTTGGATCTAATTTATTTTTTAATTCATTCCTCGTGTCGTCACTCGATTGCAACGGCTCGACTGGTTTAATCACAATGACCGGGCGAGCCTTACGTTTCGTTTGACTTCTAGTTCTAATTTTATTCGTCCCAGTAGCTCCCGACAAAACATTCGCGTAAGTAATTCTACTATTTTTATCAAAAACCTCGTCATTATTTCCATCATCGTCTATTTCAATTAACATTGGTTCATCTTCTTTATTCGTCAAAATTTTTCGTTTTCTACTGGGATTCCCGTCAGATTCAGAATGAACCTTCCTATTACTAAAATTCCTCTTTCTGTTCATTCCAACTAATTCAATTTCACGCTTAACATTTTCATTTAAACAACTTTTCAAATCTTCCAACTTTTTGGCAACACTGTTTTCCAAGCTAGCCAATTTACTCTCGAGAGAGTTGTTGAAAGACCTGATCAGTTTTTCTATTCCGTTTTCTACTGCGATGTTTATCTGTGCATCGATGTTTTTTCGGGCATCAGTGAGAGACTCAAAAATGGAAGCGAATTGTTCCATCTTCTTACTCAACTCAATGGATATCGAACTAACATCCTGCACACCAGAAGACTGATCTGATAAACACTTCGCACACTTGTAGCAAAGACTTGCATTATCTGCCACCCAATTTACCATGGCCTTTGTTAGCCCGGAACATTTTTGATGATATTTATCACCGCAAAAAAGACATACAACCAGGCCTTCGGCGAGACTGACCGTGCTCGTACACTTTGCACACAGGCCGCTCATTATAGGCAAATTAAACTACAGCTAGAGAAGCGGGACAATACCAAAGAACAATATAACACTGCGTCTTCCACTGCGGGCAAGCTTATAAAGCCAGCCGCAGCGAAATGAAATCTGAAAATCACAGAACAATAATAGTCTGTATGACTACACACTATACTTATCTGAATGATATTTCGATTAGCAATAGGCGCCCACAAAGTTTTCAACGAAAAGTAAAGTATTTCACACGATTTAACCGATTGATGTTTACGCACTCTTTCACACAAGTTACCATATTCACTTTCACAAAAGCAAGCCGGGCAATATCTGTCACTATACGCCAGTAAGAGTGTCTCCGGCCATGAAACACGATTTGATTTTAACCAAAACTTTTGAACGAATCATCCAGGGATTAAGATTGGGGTAGCATCGTGAATATCTACCCTAGAACATAACTTTGCCAAAAGAAAATAACATGTCAGAAATAACGGTTATGATCTCCCTTATTATTTTATTTGAAACTAACAATTCTACATAATAACGTTCCCGCTTTACATGCAGCAAAAAAATTAAAAGAAATTAAGAACCGAAACTCATGTCCTTCAGATTGTTTATTTATGACGCTCGCATCTGAACTATAAAACCGCCTATGTTGATCGCTGCCTAATTCGGCTTATGACTAGCATATCACGGTTAACTTGATTGAGGTATCAGCCAGAGTATCCAGATAAATTCAATTTTCACCAACGATGTAAACACATAAGTATTGCATAAAGAATAACTTTTGAACCAGAAGTCGCTCCTATTACACTCTTCGGGGAAGTTGTTCACGGTACTCGTATCTACCGAAATTAGCATAGCAAATATTTTTGGAATACATAGGAGCGTGTCTACGAAATATTAAATAATGTGGATCGTTTAACCGTGTTAAATCACATACAAACCTTAAAACATTTGTGCTTTCATGGTTTTCATGGTTGAATGAGATCATATAGCGAGTAGTTTTGGATCGGCTCTACTGAATTCTAAAATTTGTGCCACCCTAATGTAGTCCGCATGGACCAGCTCAGCCATTACCCAAACTATCCACCTGACCCGTACCAGGACTGACCTAACTATAACTGTTCTACCTGGCTCCGAAGAAAAAAAAAAGCGACGTCACTGAAATCGATAAAGTTCATGTTATTCTTATATTTAGATATAACATTCGAGAAAAATAAAGTCGTTCTTTTTATTAATGTAAAACATTGTGCCTGTTTAGTTCGGTTTCTTCTTGGCATATCCTAAACCTCATTATCTTACCATACAATTGTCCCGTGAGCTGAAAATTGTTTGCAAAGTTTATCTAAATAAGATTGATTCTATTAACTAATGTCATCTTCTGAATTTACAGGTGCGTTTCAACTTAAATCCGGAGGTTCATGAAATTCGTGCTTGGGAGTTTGCTTACCGCCATGCGCGTAAAGGTGAATGGGAAATGGCAGCAAGAGATCGTGAACGGTTCAGAAAACGAATCGAAGAGACAGAGCATATTTTGAAACCTGTGCTTGAGTGTAGTTTGCGAGATCGAGTGTATCATGAACGATTTTCTAGTTAGTGGCAGTGTAGAGTGTAGAAAAACCAAAATCAGATGAACATACGCCCTATCTAAGGTGTTCGTTGTTGAGTGTTCGGGTTCGAGGATTTTCAGATATCGGGAAGTCAGGAGATAGATAATACAAATGAAGCATAATAAAATAAAGTCAAAACCACACATGAATACGTTTTTGAAGTCACTTTATATTACTGAAAGTAGTTATATTTTTGATTTGTTATAATCTTAATCATAAAAAATGTATAAACAAACATGGAATATGAATAACATTAATTTCACCTATTTTAAGAAAATAAAGTAAAACTAGAGATTATTTAATTTTTTTATTGTATCCGACATATTGTTATTATTATTGAATGTAATGTTTTCTTTATGTTCTTCTAATATTGGAACTGGTTTGGGCTCCATCCTTCGTGTATCAAATTTCCGTGCCTTGCAAAACGTCATAATCAAAAGCAAAAGAAAAAGAACATAAAAGAAGTACGGTAGGTATGGCTGAATATCCTTGACGATATAGAAAATCTGTAACGATTTGATGACATATGGAGGTAGTTCGCTTTGGTGCTGGAAATAAAGTTCAATATAAGTATATGGTAATTATGTTCGAGACCACATAGAAATATAAATTCTTGAAAAAAGCACACTAAGCTTAAATATTTACAGTGATAAGTGAAAGGAAACTTCTCGAATGGTACCGGTGCAAAGTGATCGAAAATTGAAAAACCTGTTTGAATCCCTCTAGCGGTGCAATTATGCCTTTCTTAATAGTGAACACTAGTATTGCATGGTTAGTTATGGTAATATATTTACATACTGAAATATCTCTTACAATATTATTGCATTTGAATGCAAAGCAAGATGCAAAGCCATCGTACGAGGGAAAAATCGTAGTAATCATTGGCGTAAAACGCGACAACTTTTTTCTCCCGGTAAGTTTTTTTGGGTTTTTATGGTTTTTGCCCTGATATCCCGGATTTTGAAGTATTGTATTAATTATTGGGGCTTGAACCAAGGGTCATACGCCCTATATTTCCAAGTTTTGTTCATTGATAAAATCTCTTGAGTGATGCTAACTGTCGAACTGGTTTCCTTTCTGCTTGTCCATTTGAGTCTTTTCAATCCAGAGCTTCCATAATATTGCGCATTTCTCACACCGAATTGGACTATCGCACAAAGACAAAATTAGTCCTTTCATTCGTCGAAAAATATAAATTTTCTCCTCGGCCTGGAAAATTGTGTTCAACTAGCACTATAAAATTACAGAATGAAACACAAATTTCTTAGATTTCCTTTTTTTATCTTAACCCTTGTGAAGGCAAGCTAAAATCCTAACATTAAAGGACAAGCCGGGCCTCTCAGGCCCGTCTAAATTCAGGCTCCTTTTCGCCGTTCTCATATAGAAAGGTTATGCAATCGGTCAAAATTTCGACTTTTTAACCAAGACCCGCAGGGCCAAATCTCTTATACCATTCGACTCAGTTCGTCGAGATCGTAAAATGTCTGTATGTGTGTGTATGTATATATGTATGTATGGATGTATGTGTGTGGCAAACAATCTCACCGATTTTTCTCAGAGGTGGCTGGACCGATTTGTACAAATTTAGTCTCAAATGAAAGGTACAGCCTTCCCATCGGTCGCTATTTTTATTGATCCGACTTTCGGTTCTGGAGTTATGTGTTGAAGAGTACAATCACAGCAAATTTCCATAGAAACTGATACCACCATGATGTCCAAATGATGCAATATATATTAAAATATGTGCAACATTACTTGGCTTTGCATGTCTAGATCATTAATGACCCACCGAAGGCACTTCGACCACATTGGCCAGCTATGGCGGTTCTTGATGCCCCGGGGGTACTTACCAAGTTCCTAAGATAATGTCATACCTATTTCTCAGCGAATTCTTTACCGATTTTTACAAACTTGGTTTCAAATGAAAGGTACAGCATTCCAATTGGCTACTGTTGAATTTCTAATTGATCCGACTTCCGGTTCCGGGATTACAGGATGATGAGTACGAACACGCGGCTAATCCCGATTTCAGCGTATAAAGCGATGGATGTAAAAAGGTCAATTTTTCCAAAAGGTGAGTACTCGGAAGATCACGTTGACTGTCGATTGGTTCTGAGTTCCATTTCGTTTGAACACGACCAATAAATGTTTCTGGGTTGCTATTAATTTCTTCTGATGCATAACCGGAGTACATGTTCAGATTTTTCTTCCGAGTCTGCATCAGATTCATCGTCGGAAGCAATATCATTCACATCTTCTTCCTCGCTTTGCAAATCAGTTTCGGAGTCGTCTGCTGTTGAATTTGCTCGAATTTCTTCCATTATTCCAGATTCTTTAAGACGATTGAAAACATGGGCATATCGTCTTATAGCCATTTCAATTTTTTGTTGCTTTTAGATCCTACAATTTGAATAATTACGACAACTATACCACAAAGAATAGACAACAAAAATAGACAATAACGACAGAGTTAGGTTATGTTGTATCCAAATAATTGTCAAGTAGACCACAGTTGGTGAAATAAAAGTATTTATCCAAAAAAATATGACACACGTCATTATCGTATGCTATTTTTACATTTCTTTCTTAAAGAAATGTATGGAATTCGCTCAAACTTTCAAGATTTTTTTCTTATAAGAAAAGGTAAAAAGTTAAAATCAATCAAAACATGAAAAAATTCCTGCTAATATGAAGATGAACTCATCAAAATGTTTTTTTCAGATAAATATTAATGTATAAAACTCGTGGTATTCCTAGTAAATATTGCATGCACACCGGGCCTGCCAGGCCCGGCTTGCCTTTTTGTGCATGTAAAAAATTCAAACATAGCTGCGCATCACTCCATAGATGAAAATTTCACAATTCTTTATTTTTGTTATAGATTTCAAAGCTACTTATCAAAATTTCCATGCCCAAGCTTATACTGCATACACATTTTTTTGTAACTAAAAAATTGTAACGTGCCGGGCCTCTGAGACCCGCTTGCCTTTTTGAGGGTTAAATACGTTTATTATGGCCCAAATGCGGTAGCTTAACGAGGCCGATAATTCATTTTTTTAAGTACATGGCACATGCTAGTGGGGGAAGGGAAAGCCGTATTTAGGGGCGGCTTGCTCCCTTCTTAGGTTAGCAAAGGAAAAAGGTAGGAAGTGGGATACATATTGTGTAATTAACATTGTCGTTCGCTGGTTGATCATTGTGGCGGATATGCACACGTGATTGTATACTATTCCCCCGAAAATCATTCCCCAGAATTCCACCCCCCCAGAATACCATCCCCCAGAAAATACTATTCCCCAGAAAAAAATTTCCCAGAATGTACCATTCCCCAGAATTCTATCCCCCAGAATGCACTATTTTCCATAAAGTCATTCCCCAGAAAAGATTTATTTTTTATTCATTTAATCTTTTTAAATTACTATAGTCGTGATTCGCTGGTTGGTATCTTTTGAATTGGACCGCTTTTTAGTTGGACCTCTGCTAGTTGGACCATTGTCCAACTAAAAAGCATCTTAATGCTAAAATCCTGGGCCCCATTCTCACAGTTACGTCACCTAGTGACTAGAAGAAAATTTCCTTCTAGTCACTAAGTGACGTGACTGTGAGAATAGGGTCCCCTATGTCAAAATCACCTTGACAAGCAAACTGAAAATAATCAGAGATGTGAACAGAAGCATTTACACTACTAACGTCTCCTTTGGATAGTTTTGGACGTCTGTCAGTCGGTCCAACTAACGAATCAAATTCGTTAGTTGGACATAGGCTGTGGCCAACCAACGAATCACGACTGTACTCGTTCCCACTTCCATCAAACGATATTCTTCGCTTTCGATTCGTGCACATTCCACACAAAATACCGAAATGTTTTCCCCAGAAAGAACTATTGTTCAGGAAACATGTAGAACAAATTGCAGAATCTAATACAGGTGTGCTTTGAGAGACATTGGGCAACAATCATAGGAAGCGGTAGCGCCCCTTCCTAGGATTCAAAAGAATGAAACAGATTTACTCAAACAAAGGAATTGATTCCTTCTTTCAAACATGAGCAGTTCATTGAATCTTCATGAAAATGACTCTTTACATCTGCCCAGTTTACATTTGAAGAATTGTCTCAACTTTTGAGCAAGACTATCCTGTTTGGCATAAAGTCTTTTGGCACAACATTGTCTGACATGAGACATTATATGGTAGTTGGCCATTTGACCTAACAGTCGTGTAGCATAAGCACAGACAAGCAGACATAACACTATGAATAATTCCTTAAAAATATCGATCCGCCAAACACAATACATGCTTCTAACCACTCATTTACAAATTAGTTACCCTCAGACCCTGGAACTTTTTATACTAGTGGTCTATCCCGTATACTTGCGCATATATCAGTGGCGCTATATATGGATTATAATCGTAAATGCTATCACTGTCGCAACTAAATATATATTCAAAATGAGTAATACTGTTCTGTTAGTTTGTGGTATAAGTACCGTTTGGCATAAGGTATGAAAATATTTTCGAATGTATTTCGGGTAGATTTGCGTACGAAACATTTCCAATGCAAAAGAAAGATAAATCTCGACAAACATATGATTACGGCGTTAAAGCCAACTGCCAAAATTCACTTTTAGCGGAAATTCTAGACAAACCGTTACTATCCAACCACAGATGTTGGTAGTAAACAAAAGAGAAATGTTTTCTTTTTCATTAAATGCTGTGAACTGTGCTGTCATATGTTTGCCGAGAAATGCTCTAAAAACCGTTTGTCAAAATGAGCATTAATTTCGTTTTTAATATAGATTCAAGGAAAGTTCAAAGGAAGGAATTAACACCTATGTTTGAATAAACCGGTCAGACGAAAATATGACAAATTTGCGTGCAAGAGTTATTTGGCATACAAAATCAAAAAAAACTGCTCATGATTGAAAGAAGGAATCAATCCCTATGATCGAGTAAACCGGTTATACGAGTGGATCAGATCAGATTTGCTTGCGAGAGGCAGCCACATTCGGCGGAATGACCTCAGTAGTTCCACACCGCATCAGTTCCTTGAATTAGGTAATGAGCAAAGCTTAGGCTCTATCACAAAAAATGATTACGAACATTAATTTTTCTGGGGAATGGGGCATTCCGAGGTATGATTTTTTGGGGAATGAAGCATGCTGTATAACGGCTTTCTAGGAAACGGTACATTCTGGGCAATGTCTTTCTAGGGAACGGTACATACTGGGGGATGGAATTCTGGGGATTGGCTTTCTGGGGAATGGTATACAACCGCACACGTTGTTGTAGTGGTTTCCAGCCTGTAATTGCAGGGGCGAGGGGAGGGTCGATATTTCGGATGATTATTGGCACTCCGATGCTGTCATGATGTTCTTGTGACGTAGGGTTGCCACCTCTTGAGAGGCTTTGACCCGGAGATTTTCACTGACCTGGGGGGTGGTGTATTTTGAGTGGAACTAGACAGAAATTGGAATCAAAACGATTGCTCGGCATTTTGGAGCACTTTAATCGCTTTTTATTACTATGTTAAAGTAAAGCTGTAATTTAATCTGGTGTAGTACTTAATTTCTCCTACTAAGTGCCACGAATACAAAAGCATCTGCTACTTTTGCTGTGGAGGACAAGTCGAGCGAGCATTGCTCTCCTCCACAACTAACAGGAAAAGGCGAGCAAAGGAGGCAGGGCAGCAGCAAAACATAGGAAGCACTACGTGGTGTCGGTTATTCATCACCAGAGGTCGCATCAAAGGGGCAAAACTACCTTCTCTAGCCAACAGTTAAGGATCGCTGCAGGTGTAACAACAAAACCGGAAAAACTCGTTTGATGTTGGCCTAGCCAGTTGGATCAGAACAAATCTGCCATACCTTGGTGCAGCTGGTAATAAGCACCAATAACAGTGAATTGATTTGGTAAAATTGCAGCAAAATAACTTTTTTACACCATTTTGAGCGACTTAGTGGCATGCAACATTTCAATTGCAGCAAATAATGAAATATTACTTTCCTTAATTTGTAGTAAATTTGATTTGTTTTTCATTTTCATTTCTTTGTGAAAAAATCAAATTTTTGGTAAACTTATCTTCGCCATCTTGAAACGAAGGGTTAGTCGGGCAAAATAAATCTGAACCAGAGTAATAGTTAACTTAGATTTTTTAAATATTTCGTAATAATAAAAATTGAATCCATTGCTATGCCATACTGTAGATACAGGGAGAGGTTGATGAGGTTCTACTGTGAATGAGAGGGAAAATGTATTAAACTTGGACATCAATAGTTTTCAAAAAGGTGTGGATAAGAAAAATGTAGGGGTGGTCACGGCTTGCCAGGACGTCCCGAACTGGCACGTAGGATGATCTACCTCGGGCCCGAAGGGAATCTATTAGTTGGGACCTGGCAACACAGTACTCTGCGCACAGCCAAACAACATGCTCGATGTCGTGATAGCCGTTCTCACAAACACAATGATTACTGTCAGCAAGCCCTATACGACGGAGATGCGCATCAAACGTGTAATGGTTGGACGAATAAAGTACCGGTTCACAGCCAAGCCCTTAAACCAAGCATTCATTGATACCTTCGGGATAATGGAATGTAGCCACCGTCCCAGATGCCCATTGTTCCATGAAGTTTGCCAACTATCGAGCGTCCTCTGACGGGAGATACTGAAAAATTCATTGAAGCAAATTGGTCTTTCGTAAGTGTCGCACCTTGGCTAAAGAGTTCGCCTTCTCATTGCCCGCAATAGAACAATGTGACTGGACCCAAACCAAGGTAATCTGGTAAGATTTTTCAGATAAAGCACTCAGATATTCCCGTATTTTCCCCAGGAAATACGGTGAGTGCTTTCCAGGCTTCGCCGCACGGATGGCCTCAATGGAGCTGAGATTGTCAGAAACGATGAAGTAATGGTCTGAGGGCAAGGTGTCAATGATCCCGAGATACTGAATGGCAGCTAATTCTGCGACGTAAATTGAAGCAGGATCATTGCGTTTGAATAAGGCAGCAAGATTTTCGTTGAAGATTCCGAAGCCTGTGGACCCGTCGAGAATTGATCCGTCAGTGTAGAACATTTTTTCGCAGTCGACTTGATGGTATTTACATATTATAGAAAATATTTGGGACCACTTGTGGTCCGGGATTCCACAAATCTCTTCCTTCATGGATGTGTAGAAAAATACAGTTGGATCAGAAGTATCTAAGAGATGAGCACGGTTAACGTTATGCGAAGATGAATCGATGTTCTGTGCCATGTAATCGAAGTACAAGCACAGACTAACAGACATAACACTATGAGGGAATTCCCTAAAAAAACATCGATCCGACAATTTTCCCAGAACACTAGCTCCACCTTTTATTCACAGTCCCAATCACTCATTTACTGGTGGGTTACCCCTCAGGTTTGGGAACAATTTTTCACTAGTGGTCTATCCCCCATATGCTTGTTCATATGTCAGTGGCGCCATAATTTCAAATGTGGTCACAGTCCCAACTACAAATATATTTAAAATGACCGTTAAAGCGGGCGAAGCTTTGTTTTTGAGTGTTATGTCTGTTAGTCTGTGGTACAAGGGCATGAAATGGGCAACGACACGACTAGAGACTAGCATTCCGAAACTATCGCAAATATGATTACCCTTCTTTGACTCAGGTAACTGTTAATGTCAGAACAGAATTGAGATTTGATTATAGAAAATGCATAAAACTAGCAACACTGACGAATCTGTTACTCAGAAAATTTGCATTACCTAGCAGTAGATAATCTTAAATCTGTGCGTCCTACTTTCTCCAATGAAAAACGAAAGAGAGGGAATCCAAATTTACCCAAAAATAATGCGATATTCCCCAAAGCCGACAAAACTTCATCCCATTAGTTTTGAGTAAAAAAATCATTCCCTCTCGTTTGTTTTCCGGCAGTGAAATAAGGGGCTGGATGTTGTTGGCTCGAATCAAAACTTGTCGAAAGTAAACAAAGTTCATTTCATATCGTCAACCTGGCACCCAGGTGGTGAAATCAACGGGGTGCTGGAGCGTTGCCAAAAAAAATTTATTTCCAGATTAAATTTTACTAAACTTCCCAGTTTAACTCAGCCGAAATGCTGGCTGGATCTAATTCGTATTCCGGCTCCGGTGACACAACCGATTCAAGTTAGAATGTTTAAGGGGTATCATTTCGATGCGGCTTAGCCGCATAACCGAGGTCCGGACGAGGTGGCCACCGACCCGCCGTCGGAAGCAAGCGAACCTGTGATCCACTCGTTTGCCCGGCTTACTCAAACATAGGGGCTATCCCTAGTTTAGGTCCGACTGAGCGGTAGCGAAGTCGGACAGCACGCGCAAAAGCGATGTGGCGTAGCCACATTGGGTGCTGGGCACAAAATAAAATTGGTAACGCTAGCAAAAGGTAAACACAAATGAACACTCCGGATGAACCTATCGTCAATTGACATTTCGACGAGTTTTGATTCGGGCCAATAATATGGGCCCGAAATAAGGACAGCAAATAAAAATTACCTACTGGTAGGTAATGGATTTTAAGTGTGTAGTTTTTTCAAACAGCAACCGCTTCACTTGGTTACGCTTTGTTGTGGCGATAATAGAAACATGGAAAAACGAAATAATTTTCTCCTTGAATCGTTGAACGATGTTCTCCAAGATTTTCTAAAGTTGATGATCTACTGCGCCGAGGATGTGAAGGTCATCATGCAGGACCTAGAGCCGATTTAACCGCTTAAAAATAGGCAGCGCTTAACTGCAGCTCAGCAGACCTTGAACCCGATACATACAGAAATCGAGTTGAGCCTAAAAAATCTGGACATCTTGGCGAAACATTTACTTACTCAGAGTGCGGATGCGGCCTACCGGTTGATGCATGATCAGCAGTGCCGTCGAGATCTGCGGAGGAGTTGGTATCGGTAAGTAGGTTCTTACTGCCGGAATATCCTACTTGGTATAGGAATCTGTGCTCACTAAGTGTATGTACGCGTGTTTTTGAAATAGAACCGTTATTTTTATCCACTACAGATCAGACTGGAAATGCCCGCGGAAGAAAGCTCCGTTGCACTGGTTGCTTGTGGAAAGATGCGTTAGCGTTTAGAAGGGCACTGACACGAGGTATAACATGAATCTGGAAGATTGTGCTATTTGTTGAAGCTTCTTCATAAGGATGGTTCATCGAATAGGCTTGGAAAGACTTTTAGAAAAAATGGTCATTGCCTGGCCTGTGCAGCTAAGATGGCAAGGATATTGTCTTTGTAGAGACAGACAGAATTTCTGGCCAGCTTGTGGTTCGATTAGGAAATGAGAATTTTTCGAAGAATTTGAGGAAAGACAAGAGAATATGGCGCAATAATTTTATTGGTTGTGGTGGCTGATGTGTGAAGCGATGAAATCGACCTGAATGCTGGCGAGGATTTCTTGATTTCTATTACCATCGAAACCAAAACAAAATCTAAGTTCATATAAATACGTGGTATGTTACAAAGGTTTGTCCGAATGAAAAATTTCCGAAATAGATTGATCCTACAAAACTTAACTGTCGTATGTGGTCATGAGATTGCAATGAACATCAACCTCAAGCGCTTATCCGCACAAGTGTGATATGTTGCAGAAGGTGAATGCCGCAACCAATATGCTTTAAGTTTAAAATAAATATGGCTCATTTTCATCAATTAAAATTTTACTTACAGATGAATTCGCAAAATTTAATTTATCTCATTATATATTTAGAAAGGTTGAAAACACGATATTTTCTAATTGATTATACAGAGAGTGGGACTACTCCATCATCCACATTAACGAATTTTTCAGCAAGAACTGAATTCCAAAAATTGTAGGAGATGCAAAATTTTAAATAAGAAAGTATCAGACTAGAACATACCGCATGCGCCAAGGATACCATTGTAACATGAAAGGTTACTTTTAGAGATCAACGTCGTTGGATCAACCATCCAATTATACGAAATTTAAATAATAGTTTGAAATCATTGTTAAATTAATATACAAAAGCCTCAAACATAGCAGTAATATTTCAAAAAAGACTGTCGGACGTAGGTCTTGATTTGCATAGCCTACATCCTGCCGGCAATATTGAAGATGGATCAATGTTTCTTGGCGGAGCGCATTCATCTGTGGATTGCATGAAGGTATCAGTGTCTCTTACTAATCCTACATCCAAATAATTCTGCCTAAACGGGCGATGGAAACGTTTACCGTGAAAGCTGATTGAAACTTAGGCGTGGCCCCACCTGGATGAAACTTTCCTACAGTACATCATTTCCTGACGTTTGCGCGCGTTTCAAGAGGAAGAGACACGCAATAGTCAACGTTAATGAATTACAATTCACTTAAATGCGTTTAATTGATTCCTCGATTTATTCATTTTATTTATTTCATACCTTACTGACAAACAATTCGTGTCAGAGAGAATCGACAGTTCACTCGAAAATGACGCTGTCGGCTAGACATACGTACTGCGTTCTGGTCAGTGGTGATAATAAAGTTGGAGCTATTGATAATATGGGGTAATTTGGGGAGAGATGCCGCACATTTCTAAAAATCGATCCTGCATCAAAGTAAACCATTCAATAATTGATGAAATCATTTCTATCAATTGTGACAAGTCTCTAAAATACAGTGAAATGGTTTTTGTCATAAACAAAAAAAATCATCAAATTTCCACGAACATTTTACAAAAAACCTGTTTTAATCCACCTAGCGGTGCAATTGTGCCTTTCTCAATCATGAACACGAGAATTTTTGCGTTTATATTCATTATAAGCTTCCAAATGTATATATTACATTTTTATTATATACGACATGACAACTATATACAAGAATAGAAATCATTATTCGAGTTCTAAAAATGTGTAAAAGAAAAAACAGCCACATTAATATTAAATTGAAAAACCTGTTTTAATCCACCTAGAGGTGCAATTGTGCCTTTCTCATTTCTCCAAACTATGATTTGATAGCTGGTTCGTACAATATAACATTATGGAAATGTCTTTCATTCTTATTA
Source organism: Topomyia yanbarensis (assembly GCF_030247195.1). Taxonomy (NCBI): domain Eukaryota; kingdom Metazoa; phylum Arthropoda; class Insecta; order Diptera; family Culicidae; genus Topomyia; species Topomyia yanbarensis. The sequence continues at coordinate 245,960,798 of NC_080672.1, forward strand.
CACTTGGTAAGTATATATAAGAGCACCTTTTTGCATTCATCGCGGTATCGGTTTGAATTGGAGTTTCCTATGTGATCGCACTCCACAACCCGTAACTCCGGAGCTGGAAGTCGGATGGAGATGGAATTTAATATCAGTTTCCGGGGACGCAACGCCTTTCATTGAGACTAAGTTGATCAAATCGGTCTATCCATTTTCGAGAAACCAATATAACCGTTATTCTGAATTTGGATGCTTCCGGATCCGTCGATGGTGGCCAAAGAGACTTTGAATGACTGTTGGTGACCTAGATCTACAAATTCAACAGTTGTGTTTACATTTTGGAAAAAAATTCACCTTTTTACATTCATCGCAGAATTCGTTAGAATCGGGATTTGCTGGAACCAGGGGCCCTATTCTCATAGTCACGTCACTTGGTGACTAGAACGAAATTTTCCTCTAGTCACTAGGTGACGTGACTGTGAGAATAGGGCCCCAGAACTCGGATCCACACAAAATTCAACAACAGCTGATGGACCTTTCATTTAAAATCAAGTTTGTCAAAATCGGTTCAGAAAATTCCGAGAAAAACGATGTGGACAAATCAACAAATTTTGTTTTGTAACCATACTCTTCAACTCGTAATCCGGAACAAGATGTCGGTTGAAAATGAAATTCAATAGCAACCTAAGGGAATATTATACATTTCATTTGAATCTTAGAAACCGATGTGGACATTTTGTTAACAAATCCGCACATACACACACATACATACATACATATATACACACATACATACACACATACATACACACAGATAGTTTGCGATCTCGGCGAACTGAGTCGAATGTTATATGAGACTCGGCCCTCCGGGCCTCGGTTAGAAAGTCGGTTTTTGGAGCAATTGCATAACCTTTCTATATGAGAAAGGCAAAAGAATAATATTTAATTAGCTTAATCAGCATGAGTTCAATGTTATCTTCATGTGATTATATTTTGAAATGTTGGTGGAGGATGCGTCAGAAATCCTTCATCTTATTTCGGTATACGGGGTGGATGAAGGAAATGCGGGCGTGAGGGTGGTCCAAGAGAGGGGAGTGATGAAGGATGGAGGTGTAAGGGCAAGGCGGGGGGGGGGAAGAGGGGCTGCGACGCAATACTCAACTGCATATTTTGCCTTCCATTTGAGACTTGGTTTGAGAAAATCGGTTCAATCATCACCGAAGAACCGATGACCGCACTCTTCAACCCGTAACTCCGGAACCGGAAGTCGGATCAACTAAAAATTCAATAGCAGTTTATGGGAGCGTTATACCTTTCAGATGAAACTAAGTTTGCGCAAATCGGTTCAGCCATCTCTGAGAAATTTGTGCGTTTAAATGACACACACACATATACACACACACAGACATTTGCCGATCTCGACGAACTGAATCGAATGGTGTATGACACTCGGCCCTCCGGGCCTCGGTTAAAAGTCGATTTTTACAGTGATTGTATAGCCTTTCTTTATATAAGAAAGGCAAAAAGGTGCGAAATCCGCAAAGTCCCAAAAAGTCGATCTTCATGAAAAAAAATTTCGTGATAACATAAAATCTCGACGTTTCATGCATTTTAAAGATGTTTGGCATCAAAAATACGAATTCGGTTTCTGAAATTTCATGGGGTCCCCCCTTTGAAAAAAATGTTGAGTTCCGGCTTATATGGGAATTTCATATGTGACCGGACGGTTCAGTCTATATTTCCGGAACCATATAAGTGATCCGTGCGAAATTTTACAGACATCTGTGGGGATAATTTAGCTATCATTTGGGACTAAGTTTGTGAAAATAGGCCCACCCATTTCCGAGAAACTGATATGAGTTTGCTAGTCTTGAAAAATGGCCGCTTTTCCCGGGCACTTCCGGAACCGTCTATGGTGGTCAATGTAGTCAACGAAAGTTTGTTTGGCCGTTGGTGACCTAGAACTGCAAATTTAAGTTATTTGAGAGACATTTTAGCGAAATTTTTACCTTTTTTGCTTTCATCGGAGTATCGGTTTGAATCACATTTTGCTATGGGATCGCACGCCACAACCCGTAACTCCGGAACTGGAAGTCGGTTGGGGATAAAATTTAATAGCCATTTACGGGGACGCAACATCTTTCATTTGAGACTAAGTTTGGTTGATTCGGTTTAGCCATCTCTGAGAAACCGATGTGACTGTTATTCTGAATTTAGATACTTACGCCGCGGCTTCCGCAACCGATGATGGTGGTCAATGTGACCAAAAAGACTTTGAATGGCTGTTAATGACCTAGTACTACAAATCGAAGCAGTTGTGGTCACATTTTGGAAAAATTTTCACCATTATACATTCATTGCAGAATTTATTAAAATCGACATTTTCTGCGTGATCGTACTCATCACCCTGTAATTCCGGAACCGGAAGTCGGATCCATTAGAAATTCAATAGCAGCCTATGGGAACGTTGTACCTTTCATTTGGGACTAAGTTTGTGAAAATCGGTTCAGCCATCTCTGAGAATAGTGAGTGAAATTGTGTTCGCGTACGCACACACAGACGCACACACACACACACAGACATTTGCCGAACTCGACGAACTGAATCGAATGGTTTATGTCACTCGGCCATCCGGGCCTCCGTTAAAAAGTCGGTTTTCAGAGCAATTGCAATACCTTTCTATTGAGAAAGGCAAAAAGGTCATTGCGGGAGAGATGCCGCATGTGCGGGTGAGACGCCGCACCGTGGTCACAAACCTAAAAATGGTGAACAAAAGTATTTTTTAGCTCTTGTTATGATTAAGTGTCTTCAGCTGAGTTTCATGAGGTTTCATCACACCTATAAATCGGCTAGCACCTTCACATTTCCTAAGGGGGTACTACCATTTCTAGAAACATTTTTTTACTCAACATTTTAAAAATATTTTTCTTTCGCCACCTTGTGTAACGGTTAAGTTGGAGTAACTTAATAAAGGGTACTAAATATCTATTTATTTGTACGAGCGACATTTATTTATGTGGTGGTAGCGGTTCCTTAAAAGCAGTGTTTGGCTGTTTCTCCCACCAATGAATTTATATAACTCAGGTTTGTTCTTGAAAGATTCATTTTGAAAAAGCATCAATTCGTTTAAATTTTTCATTTTTATCTCATTATTGATATCACTACAAATCAAGTTCAAGAAAATTAAAGCCTGGCGCATTAATGAATGAATCGAAGTAACTAATAATTAGAAATATATTGCCTGTTTAAATATATTGATAAATACTCATATTTCTATATGTCGCTGTGTTAGGTCAGTTAGTTTGTGGGTATACCTTATTAAGAACCTATACCTGACGCAAATGATCATTTAATGACATTCCGAGGTAAAAAATACATTTTAGCAACGCATCCTCCTCCATTGAGTGCGGCATCTCACCCGCAATTTTGATGCGGCATCTATCCCAATTGTAGGGGGGATGCCGCACGACGACATTTTCCTCTGAAATTATGGATAGCTGTACTCGTGATCAGAATGCCTTCTAAAAGGTCCCAGCTATTCAACCGATACACGATTTACCAATAAAAAAGCGACCAATTTAAAAAAAACTAAATTTTAATGCAGAGCTGAAAAATTTTCGACGCTCTGTGATGCAACTGGATGCACATAATCATTAATAAAATTTTCGTGAGTTAATAAAAAGGATTATTTTACATCTCCAGTGATGTAATTCTTCGAAATACAATCTCACAATATTATATTACCGTATAAAAGTGACCCTTTATATGAGATATAGAGAGTGCGGCATCTCTCCTGACGCGGCATCTCACCCGAAATTTCCCTACCGCTTTCTCTAATACTACGTTCACACTACGAGTTAAAACGTGTTTTAACGCTATCTTGATGACGTTTTTCTTGTTGCCAATTATTATAACATGTTTTAACTCTGTAGTGTGAACATGGTATAAGAGGACAAGCTTTGCAGAATCATACAAATATTTAATCTGCTTTCTGGGGATGGATTTGCGTTCGCATTTCTCTGATTTATTTGGATCACACATCTACATCTCTCGAAATTTTGTATCCAGCTGACAAGGATTGGTTTATGTTTCATAGCTACCTTCGTGTACACTGATCTGACGGCTTGTTTTATTTTGCTGCGTTTGGTCGGATTCCTGTGTAAAATCGAAGGAAAAAAATATGGTTTGAGGACTCTCCATATCTTCAAAAACTGACTTGTAAGAACTGTATGGAACTATTAAATTGCCTTCCGTTGCAACCTAACAAGCTACATATTACGAGAACTTCACCTTAGCTTCGTCATAGAGTGCAGTCTACCTGTAAATAATCCCTCACTTCTGTAGAATAAGGCCATTTCGGAATATGAAAACGATCCATCCAAGGCCGCTCTTTTCATTTAATATTTGTTTGTGTGTTGTGTCAATTTAATTCAATTGTTCATTTGAATTGATCTTTGTCCTTGACGTAAAAAATATTAAGAATCGCCAAAAAAATTATCTTTTGGCGGTTGAACCTTGACCAATGTTCACCGCGTATCCAATGGGTTCCCCAATTGTATTTCATACATGCCCATGCGCTGAATATACGCCGGTGTCATGCGGTCTTTATTCATTCAGCAAAAGCTCTTTATTGTGTAGATCAAACCGCGCGTCCTTTATTCTCAACTACTTTCTTAGGCGCTTAAATCGTAGGCATTGACAATGGTATCGTACGCTCCGCACAATTCCTTGAATGATTATAATCGAATCGGTGGAAGATTATTAACACTACCCAGAGCTGTTCCGGTGTTTGAAATAGTGCCAAATTTGAATATCAGTGAACATATATTTTTTAATAATTGTCATTAAGCGAAATATTAACATTATTTAAATGTTAATATTACATCATTGAATTTTTCCCTCTCCTAGGTTGACGGGTTTGACGGTATTGCAAACATTTTCAAGCATATTTGAGCAGACACCTGCTTTAGGATGGTTATTGTATTGCGCCTCGATAGTGGTGCATCGAGGAGACCGAGAGGGCTTATGGGCCTTTTTTATGTTTTGTGTTTTTTCATACTCTGCACCAGCCCAAACTAACAGTCAACTAAGAGCCTGTGCACACTGGCGTGGCCGATTGACGGGTCGCCGTGGATTGACTTTTTCTGTGGGCTGTGTTTGCAGACATTGTTCAACAGCTTAACGGCAGTCTTTGTGAGCACGGCTCGCAGTGGAAGTCATTGTGTGTCGATTTGTCGGTCGACCTCGGCAACGTGCACAGGCGCATTAAAAAAAATAACAGTAGAACCCTATTAGTTGTGTTGTGTTGTAATAATTGTAGTTTTTGGTACTAGTGTACAATTGTGTGCTAGCCGTGTGTCTATCTGTGTATGTGGGCGTCTGAGTATTTGTGACATGTGGACCAGGGAATGGATGCAGAACTGGCTTATATGATGGAATAGTGGGTGATCCTTCTTGGGATTCGTTGGTCACTTTTTACTGATGTTCAATTCGTGCATTCGATTCGATTCATTCGGATTGGATAAATGAGGGTACGATTGATTTACCGACGCTCGTCAATCATCCATTCCCGTCCAGCATAGCATGAGAAACTTTCAACGGAATTAATTGTCGTTAATGGTAAATATATATCATTTTCTGGCATTTGGACGATTCCAAGTTGTTTTATTGCATGGTACATGTGTTGTTCAATTAATATTCAGTAACAGTACTAACTCTACTCTTTATTTTATTTTATTTATTTTCGGTCTCATGCGTCATATTCCTCTGATGACTTCTCCGAGATAATTTAACATAAAAGGGCAACATTGCTGTTAACAATGACTATTCGCTGCCATCAAACGTCGCCAGGTTTTAGAAAAATTGAGATGTACTTTCATACTCAATTGAATCAGATAAGTAGGAACGAACAACAAACTGTAAGTAGTATATTACACATGTCTTATTTTATCATGCATATTTGTATTAACATATTATTTACAGGTAACACACATATCTCAACATGCAACACTTCCCATACACACGTAAACATTCACACACGCAAATATACAAATGCTCGACAGGTGACTGGGCCAAGTGCATTCACTCGTAGGATCTATCATTTCGATGATCGCCTCGATTCTACGAAACCAGTGCACAATTAAGCTGACATAAGCTAGTCTCGTCTGGTGAATGCATGTAACCTGGAAGCCCCAGACACGACAGGACGAGACAGACAGATGACGGACTGGACTCGACGGGCCTAGTTCAGAGTTTTAGGCATTCTTCAATGCACGGCTAGCGACCTCAAAAAAAAATATTTTACATCATTGAATTTTTTCTCATAATTATAATCACATAATAACGATACTCCCCACGTATTCGAGTATTATTATTCTTCGTGTCCGATAGGTAGACGTTTTGAGTGTTCAATAGGTAGATTTGCTTCAGTCTTTGTGCAACTGTTCTTTATAAAATGTGATTTTTATAAAAAACTGGAATTGTCAAAGCAACTATATCGCTTTCCTTTGTTCGTGATTATGCAGAGCAAGGTGTTGGTGATTCGTCTTTGGCAGTAGCTAGGTGAGAAGCGAGGTAAGCGTGCAACTGGCTGCGGGGGTGAAAAATGACAGCAAACAACTTTCTATTCTATTCTATTCTAACCCTTACACAGCCAAAAAAAAATGACAGCAAACAACTTTGTGTGCAAACTGAAATCCAAGCAATCATATATCGAGACGAATGTATCATCACTGGTATCTAGTAAACAATGTTGTTAGCTGTCGTTTTTAAAACCAGCATGGCTGAACGGCATTTTAGATAATCGTATCACCTGAGAATAAAAGCTCCTTGATGCAGACTGTAATTTAACATCTCGGAAATCATTAACGTCATCATCGCTTTCTTGTAGCGGATTTCAGTGACATTATGTGTCAGTTATCCTGAAAATACGGAGGCGGCTCTCAGTTGTTTCCCTACAGTCCATTGGAATTATGTGAAGAGGAAATTAAGGATGTAATAAAATTGACAAATAGTCGCTTGATAGAACGTAAGCAAAAAACTTGTCGCCGGAGAAGTTCACACAATTGAAAAAAATGTTTTACAGTCGGGTCTCCTACAACGCGGATTTCTACCCGCGTAATATTAATCACATATCTTATGGGATTTTGACTAATTGGGGATGTGGTTGAATATTTCGATTTTCGTGCGATAATTTAGAAGTGGTGCCTTCGGCAATATTCATCAGCGGGTCGAGTACTGTCCGAAGGTGAATAGATAATTTCAAAATTCAGCTACTAGGCGCTAGGGAGAATACAACTTCGAGTGAATGTTAGGTGATGTTTTGTCACGAAAGTTTAATAATTTAGGGAAATGATGTGATGTGAATGATGAGTTTTGATAATCGAAATTTTTCTACAATATGGCAATAAGTTTTATTTTGAAGGGCAATTTCTTGGCAGATGAAAACCAATTGTTTTGGACATTTTCAATACACAGGGAGTTCCATTGTGTCAAAAAAGAACATTTTTCAACATTTTGGGAATGAATTTCATATTGCAAGGCAAGTTGTTGGCAGCAAAATTTTCAACATTTTGTGTATGAATTTCATATTGCAAGGCAAGTTGCTGGCAGTTGAAAACCAATAGTTTTGGACATTTTCAATGCACATGGTTTCCTCCAATGTGTAAAAACGATTTTTTCAACTTTATGGGAGTATTATATTGAAAGGCAAGTTTTTGTCAGATGAAAATCAATAATTTTGGACTTTCTCAATGCACAAGGGGGTCCACCAATGTGTCAAAACGAATTTTTTTTCAACTTTATGGGAGTGAGTGTTATATTGAAAGGCAAGTTTTTGTCAGATGAAATTTTGGACATTTTCAATGCACAAGGGGTAGTTAGTTTTATATTGAAAAGCTAGTTGTAGACAGTTGTAAATCAATAGCTTAGGACATTTTCAATGCACATGGGGATCCGTCGATGAATCAAAATAGAATTTTTTTCAACTTCATGAAAGTGAGTTTTAATGGTAAGTTGTTGGTAATGGAATTTTTTTCAAAATGAAAAATTTTTCAACTTCATGGGATTTGCTACAGGAACAACACAAACGGCAACACTGCTTGACAAATCCCGTGGACAGTGACCTGTCCTTTGGCCTGTCAGACGAAAACGAAATGTTGACAAGATAGAGCAGCGTAGTGCCTGCATAGGCAACTGTATCGAAAAATCATATTTATAAATTACAGTGAATTTAGAACTACTTCCTAGCTGTTGTTTAGCTCTCCAACGGTAGGTTTAATTTATAAGAATACTATTTAATTATAATTTAATAATCATCCTAACAGAAGAAAAAGAAATAATCGGCTACTGAAGGCCAAAGAAACCACATGGTTTTGAAATTGTACATTACTTTGTAAGTTAACCTATATACTTTATTTTCTACAATTTTTCTAATGAAACCTGTGTTTACAGTTTAAGATTTTTGAATAATTGTTCTCAAAATTGTGTCCTTTGTTCTACCCGAACAATGGGAGGGAGTTTTATATTGAAGGGCAAATGGGTCATTAAATGAGAAAAAAATCTTATTACATACATCGATAAAGCAGATTTTTGTGATTGCAACAATGTTTTTTTTTTCCAACTCAGAAAACGTGAAAATAAAATTTAAATTTAAAATAAAGAAATATGTTGACAGTCTAGATTTGACACTATCAGAAGCATTTGGCATATCGAATTTCACGACAAATGATGCCCTGTCAGAAAAAAATGAATACATGTTTTCCCGGTTTTCCCGCAGGGTTATCTTTATTTGACATAAACACCATCCAATGCACAAAGAGAATAGGGAAAGAGACGAATAGTGTGAAGCCAAAATTACCTTATTGAGCAGACCAATCGTGCAATGTAAATAAACATTACTCCATGCCTGAGTTGGAGGAGATAAGTATTGTACATCTATTAAAAAAGAAATTTCAATTTTCGTCAGAATTTGATTCAATTGCGATTGTGAGGTGCATTCTAGAGTATATGTATGAGTAAAAACAAGCATTAGAATTATTTCATCTCTTTGTTTCAAAATGCGCATCGTTTGATAAACAAATCCAACGATCGACATACGGTTTGTTTTCAAAATATAATAGGAGTCATTTAAAGTGCTGCCTGTGGAAGCGGTTGCCAAAATTCTAGTGTTGAAATCATCATAAAGGGAGTGTTTTGACTGATTTTCACTCTTCGTCTCTTTCCCTATTCTCTTTGCCAATGCATATAGTTTTTTTTTCATTTTGGGTGTTGTCTTGATAGGCCAGATGTAAACAACCGCAGTTTTCTTATGTATGGTTGCCTAGTTTACATAAGATTTATTTTAGAAAACAAAAAAATCGTTTTTACGTATTACAACAATTTTTTTGTGAAATAATTTTATATTATGTATATTGAACCTAAAATTTATCGAATGGAATGGAAAACTATATACAGCTTAATAACCCAATTTGTTGGCAGATGAAATTTAATTGGTTTAGTGCCGCATAGTGAGAGTATCCCAAACTAATCTGTCACCATCAGGCAGGCCTTGACAGCTCGAGCAACTTTGCTGAAGACATCACCCTTCTAAATTACCGTCTTTAGAAGATATTGAAATAAAAAGATGTTTGCTGACTAGCTCCGCCCAGTGAGTGATATCTAATTTTGTTATTACATTATCAAACAGCCCTTGTCGTCCTCAGAAACTTTACAGAAAACATCATTTTCCTAAATTATTAAACTTTCGTGACAAAACATCACCTAACATGTACTGGAACTAGTATTCTCCCTAGCGCCGCCTAGTGGCTGAATTCTGAAATCTAGTCGCCTTCGGGCAACACTCGACCCGCTGATGAATATTGCCGAAGACACCACACTTTTGAATTATCGTGATCTTGAGATATAGAATTTGAAAAAGAGTACATGCTCACTTTAATTTGATTTGCCCATAATCGCGTAGCCCTTGACCTCCTCTAGAGCATTGCCGAAAACACCATATTTCAAAGTTATTAGACTTTTGAGATGTATCATATTCTATAATGTACTTTTAGGTGGTACGCTCATTAGAGCCCCTTAGTCAGAGTATTCCAAACTAATCTATCACCATCTGGTAGTCTTTGATTTATCGAGCAACTTCACTGAAGACAATACCCCTCTAAGAGACCATCCATAAAAGACGTAGTATTTTTTGAGTGATTTTTAACACCCCCGTTCCCCATCGTAGCATTTCGTCACAAACCTCTAAATACCCCCCCTGGTAATCTCGTAGCCTGACGGTAACCCTTCCCCCCTTATCTTCGCAAAAAAAATTAAAAGGCGATGTTAGATGAAACGGGTAAGATTGTCGTGACACCAGGTCAACCTTAAAGGCCTTAGTACAAAGGGTGCAGAGTTTGAAGCCATAAAAAGTCTACCTATCGAGCAAAATTAGAATCCAGCTTTGCTGCACAGGTATCAGAGACGGATTCCAATTGTGCTCGATAGGTAGACTTTTTTTGACTTCACTCTTTGCGCAACTGTTCTTTATTAACTGTGGTCAACCCCTATTCCCCTTTAAAGCTACGTAGCCTCTTTCCCCCCTGCCGTCACACATCATCAAAAAATACAAAACATCCCCCCCCCAGTGAGCAAATTTTTTGGCAGAGACCTCTCTGCTAGATTTCTGTAAGTCTTGGTTTGGCAGCCCTGTCAGATTTCTGCGCGTATCCTGTCGGGTTAGTTGAGCTAGGGCGAACTCGGTTGCGCTTGCGGCAAATTTTGATAGGAACCGAGCAAAACCATGGCATAACTCGGACATAAACTGTGCAAAGATCCTGGCAATTCCTACTTGGTAGAATTTAGCACGCATTGAGCAAAACATCTGACAAAGATGTGGCAGGAAGCGTGCAGAGATCTTGGCCGTACATTTCTGACTGGATTCTGGATAAAAATAAACAGCATCGGTTGGTTTAACCGCTTCTGTCAGAAACTCGCACAAATCGTGCAAAATGCTCGCAGAAACTCTGCCCGCATCAATTTCGCTTTGCTAACTTTCTGCTTGCCACGCTGACCGGGCCCTCCTCCATATAATGCTACGTCATTTATGAATGGTCCCTAAAAATTATCGTTATTGAAGCACAATATGCAGATTGTAATTAAATCAAAACAAACACCAATCAATATTCTCTGTTACACCAAGTTTAAAGTTTAGGAAACGGGTCACGGGATTTCGCACGGAATTTGGCCAGGGGAAAACCTAAAGCTCTGCCACTCTAAACAAATACCAACAATATCAAAATAGCGCCGAATTTTAAGCCTTAGCGTTTTTTCGTTTTGACAACAAATTCTGAATCAGTTTCGCGTACGGTGTATTTTGTTATTCTGAATGAGCAAAGCATGTTTGTCAAACTTCTCCATCAACGAGTTTGGCAAACTGTGTTTGAACAAATATTTGAAGAGTCAGTACACAGCAGTTCAAATTTATTTCACGAAAGATATCAAATATTTGACGTTATGACAAACAGTGTACTGGAAGCTTAAAACCTAATTACCATGACACGACAAACAAAGCAGTGTTGCGCGTGACAGTCATTTTTCACCATTATCGAGCGGTAACTCAATGAACTGGTAACTGGCGGTAAATAACTCGAACACTTTTTCTTTGGAATAATTCATGAAGTTTCAGATCGTGTCGTTGAAATGGATCTGAGAATTAAGCTCGACAAGCCTTTCGCAATTTGCAATCACCAATGGGTTCAAAATATCGCATCCAATGAGCAATCGATATGAGAGGTCCCAAAATCGATTTTTTAGCGGAAGGATTCCCGCCAGTACTTCTAATCTCATCGTACGGGTCGATTGCATACAACCCAAGACAATGCGCAAACAACGATACTGGATTCTCTCTAGTTTGATGAAGTGTATGTTCGCAACGGATCAAAAACAGAAACATCCGTACTCCATCACTGATAGTATCGTTGTTTGGTACAGCCTGATTAGGGCTCCTGGGTGGGCACCCCACCATGTTCTGGTTATTGTATGTGTTAATACCGACTAGCTCATGGCTATACCCACTCAGGGTCGACGTTCTGACTTGCCTCAGGAGGACACACTTACCTTAACCATCGAAAACATTTAAAAGTAGATTGACAAGAAAGACCCACAATAGGGAAACCAGGAATTTGAACTACAATAGAATTGCACGAAATACAAATTAGTTTAACATATTTATTTAAGATTTACATCGTCGTTAGAGAAAGGGTGGAAGGGAAAGGAAGATGGAAGGGGGGGGGGGTTCGTTGCGGCCGTTCTGGAACACATGAGCTTCATGCATGAAGAGGGTACTTGCCACACTCCTACCGTCTGGTTTCTCCTGAGCTGGTATCCAATATCTGGTACAGAGTTCCTGGGTTCCGATCTCGATCGCAGCGTTACGGTGTGTCCAGAACCGTGGTATTGACTTGAGTGCTTCTTTCGCGGTTGTCTGTTGACGTCCCACGTGCTCGCTAACGGGGCGGCAACGCATCGGATATTGGGCTCTAGCAAGCGGGGGAATTCCCGCCGGACCTCACCAGAACCCTCACCTCCAAAGCTATGGTTACCGTCCTCCCGCAGCGTGTGACCCAACGTAAACGAGTACTCGTTGGCCACCAGCACGGAGCTCGCCGACTTACGTCTTGTTCGGCGTAACACGCCAATCTTTTCCGTCTTCGAAACGCTTTCGTCGTCGGGGACCTTCCTTCGGTCGACGCAGTATCCGATGTCACTTGGTTCCGGACAGGAGTTCTCTCGACTCGGCCCAGCGAACAGGCGGCACAGATGACCAATCAGGCCCATAGACGAGGTCTCTTTTCCTTTTAACGACCTTCGGGCAAACGCACTTTTTTCTGGAATTTCCGACACGTCTTTCTTCGGTCACTGTTCTATACTTTCTGCCAGACTATCGCTATCTTCTCTAATTCCTCTTTTCTTCCTTCCTATCTCGCAAATTTCTCGTTCTCTCTTCTTCGGAAACGCTAGTCATACCACCATTGCAGATAGGTGATAGGTTAATGAGATGTGACGGTAGAGATGTGAAGCGTGCATTCGTTCGTCGATCATTTGATCAGGGTTGTAATGAAGGTAGGGTAAAGAGGGGGGGGGGGGAGGTGTGTGTTTTTGCTTGTATAAAATCAAAAGTTATTTTCCACTTTCAAATAAAGCTATCTATATGCTATCCTCTACCATTTTACGCTAGCTCTTTCCTATATTCTGGTCTACATAAAGTGGGTTAAATTTATTGTTAACGGTAGGTTGGTAAAATATGGAGAAAGTTGATCCTTTGTTTGCACTTCTGTTTCAGATACCTAATGTGACATCCCCAGGTTCCTTTACAGTCGAACCAGACCCCGAGATATTTGAATGTTGAAACCTGAGCAATAGTTTTATCCATTAACTGAAGCTGTAGTTTGGCTGGTTCACGCTTCCTTGAAAATACGACTAGCTCAGTTTTCTCCGTAGAGAACTCGATACCCAGCTGGAGAGCCCAAGCAGACAAATTGTCCAAGGTATTTTGAAGTGGTCCTTGCAAGTCGACGGCCTTGGAACCTGTAATAGAGACCACACCGTCATCTGCAAGTTGCCTTAGCGTGCAGGAATCGACAAGAAATTCGTCAATCTCATTCACGTAAAAATTGTAGAGAAGAGGGCTTAGACATGAGCCCTGGGGAAGGCCCATGTAGCTAAATCGTGATGTCGATAAATCACCATGCGAGAAATGCATTTGTTTTTCAGCCAACAGGTTTAGCAAAAAGTTATTTAAAATTGGTGAAAGACCATCTTCTCATAAAGAATGTTGATAGAAACTGAATCGATAGCCCCCGTAATATCCAAGAATACTGATGCCATCTGCTCTTTGTTAGCATATGCCATTTGAATTTCTGTTGAGAGTAACGCAAGGCAATCGTTCGTCCCTTTGCGGAAGCCAAATTGTGTATCTGACAGTAAGCCATTTGCTTCGACCCAATTGACGAGGCGAAACCAGATCATTTTCTCGAATAACTTCTGGATACAGGATAGCATTGCAATCGGTCGATACGAGTTGTGGTCGGAGGCTTGTTTTCATGGTTTTTGAATGATGAAGACACTCACTTGTCTCCAATCATGTGGGTTAATGTTACCCTCAAGAAACTTATTAAATAAATTCAACAAGTATCTCTTGGCAGAGTCTGGTAGATTCTTCAACAAGTGGAATTTGATTCTGTCTGGCTCTGGGGTTTTATTGTTACATGATAAGAGAGCATGTGAGAACTTCACCATCGAAAACGGTGTTTCGTTCGCGGTATTGTGAGGCGACGCGGCGCGGTAGATTTTAGGTGCCGGGGCGGAATCCGGATAAACCTTCTTGGCGAAATCGAATATCCAACGGTTTGAATATTCCATGCTCTCGTTAGTACTGTTTCGGTTTCGCATACGTCGAGCCGTGCCCCAAAGAGTGATCATCGATGTTTCTCTTGTTAACCCGTCGACAAACCGGCGCCAGTAACTGCGTTTCTTGGCTCTCATTAAATTTTTGATTCACGTACCGTACGATAGCTAGCAACTAACCTGTCGTTCCGGAAGGTTGTATACGCGGCAACCTTCTCCGCGTACACGTCTGAGCACTCTTTGTCTCACCACGGGTTGGGAGAATGACTTTGGGTGTTCACGTCGGGTACTCGTTTCGTCTGAGTTTGAGTCGCGGTATCGAGATAATAGTTTTGGATATCAGCAGCGTAGCTCTTCCAATCAATGTTTCGTGTGAGGTCATAGGGAACATTGATTGGTTCCGAAGGTCTCCAACGAGTGGTGATTGTAATTACAATCGGCAGGTGGTCACTACCGTGGCCCGTGGGGATCAGATATTACCTTCCACTTGCACCTGTCTCCAAGAAGCAGACGGGTCGAGGGAAGGTCTTCAATCACGTTGGAGAATCTTTGATATCCCATCATGGCCCTAGGAGGAATGTAAATAGGAGCAATGCAAAGATCTTTGTCTTTGATTGTTGTTTGACAAGCGACAACTTCAATGCCTGGTGTCGAAGGGAGATTGATTCGATTGAAGGAGTAGCACTTTTTGATCCCCAAAAGTACCTCTCCATATTAGTCTTCTCGATCCAAGTGGATGTTTAAATCGTGGAAGTTGAGGTTTATATTAGAAGTAAGCCATGTTTCATATGAGCGACCGAAAATAAAAGTCACAAGGATAGAACATGCTTCGCAAAACCCGTTTCAAACATATTAGAATAAAAAAGTCGGAAATAAACTTCAAGCATAAAAATCGGACATAAATCCTTCAGCATAAGAATCGCTTAAAAAGTTCTCACCCGTAAATCTCGGCAAGGATGAACCTCCAGTATCAAAATCGTTTAAAAATAATTAAATCGTTCATAGAAGCATAGAAGCATATATCTTGATGTTTAAGGTTAAAAGTCGGCTATCAGAAACTACTTTGTAAGAATCGGATATAGTTTTTTCCGGTTTTTTTGCTGAAGGTTTTTTTATTCGACTCTTACAAAGTAATGTCCCAGTCCGATTTTTATGCTCGAAGTTTATATCCGTTTTTTATATTTTAATATATTTGAAACGGGTTTTAAGAAGCATGTTCTATCCTTGCGACTTTTATTTTCAGTCGCTCATATAAGGAAAATGCATTACAATTATTGTAATCTAGCAAGTGTTTTAAAGAATCAATTTTGGGGATAATACTTCTGCAGTTCCACTGTAAAACAGTGATCAGATCCGCGATTCCATTTGATAAGTTAGCCATCGAAGGATACGATCGCTTCAAGGAGGGGCCATTGGTCAGTCAACTGTTTTAAAAAGGTTCTTGCTGTTGGTAGAATAGCAACCAGCAAGCTTTTCAGACGATTGGTAATGTTGAAAGCTGTGAATATCCAGTCTACAATGTCAGAAAATTTAAGGAATCTCGTTTTATGCTGAGTTTCTGACTGTAAAATAGGAGTACTTGGGATTTTTGGTGCCCCAGGGAGTGCTGGGAACTCCTGGTTGTATCTCAATTTCCCAAAACCAGGAGGTATTATCTTCGGATTTGCAGCAGCTCTTCCAGTTGATGAATTATTTTTATTTTGTTCCCTTGTTTGGGACAACCAAGGACCCTTACGAGGAAGTTTAGGTGAGTTG
Source organism: Topomyia yanbarensis (assembly GCF_030247195.1). NCBI lineage: Eukaryota > Metazoa > Arthropoda > Insecta > Diptera > Culicidae > Topomyia > Topomyia yanbarensis. Next base: position 245,976,917 of record NC_080672.1, read on the forward strand.
CGATTAGGTCTTTTCCTAGAGTTTCCAAGCGGAGCCAAAGAATGCCCCTCGCAAGGGCCGTTAGAGGCGTTATCGTCAGTTGGCAAGAGTATGGGTTTTCGGAGATAAGTGGAACAGCTCTTTTAAGCATTTCTGCGTAAGAGCGTCTGGAGCGATCTTTTGCGGATCGCTTTAGTTTATCCGCGCGAAGTTTGTACGTTGCGCATGTCAAAAGTGCATGCGGATTCTCCCCACAGTAAACACAATTCTCAGCGGGCCTACTACAACTATCATCCGCATAGCGTTCCCCACATTTACCGAACCGTTGATTGTTGCAACAGTAGATGGCCGTATGACCTAGCTGCTTGCAATTGGAACAATTCATGACCCTTGGTACAAACAGACTCGCAGGTAGACAAGCTCCTCCCACTTCACCGTAGCTCGGAAGTGCAGATCCGGCGAAGGTTACGCGAGGCGAGTCTGATGGATAGTAATTTCCATCTTCGATGGACTTTGAGTGCAATTGCTTGCACTCCAAAATCTTAACTGATTGAAGGTTAGGACCCTTAAAGCGGCCAACCCCATCACTCACCACACCCTCGATCTCCAAATCACGAGAAGGAATGTAGACGCGATACTACACCGTAAAGAGGCTATTGCTAACGATATTATTGGCCTGTTTCAAGTCATTAACGACTACGCGCAGTTTATTTGACTGTACCTTTCTAATCTCAGTTACGGCCGAGTAACGTTTTGTCAGCTTCCGCGCAGCAGTTATGCTGTTTAACGGTTTATTTTTGGGTCGAAAGTATACCACCCAAGGACCAGCGGATCCATCCTGGTGAACCTTGACTCGGGAGGGCTGTGAGACATTGCGGGGAAGTGGGGAAGGTGGATCGGAGGTAACAACTTCTGTCTCCGAATCAAATAGGTGTTCCTCTTCCTCAAAGATTCTTTGGAGGGAGCTCCTTCTCATTGATCCATTTTGTTGCGGGAGCAACACGCTCGACCGCACTATTTAACCTAAATCAAAATAAAAAAAACCTGTTTTAATCCACCTAGTGGTGCAATTATGCCTTTCTCATTTATCCAAACTTTGATTTCTCAGCTGTTTTTTTTCTTTTTTATTAACGACTTAGAGTGAGTCAATCTTTTTCCTTATTTATATTCTAACGATATTTAGTTAGCAATATTTAGAGCCATAGTACTCAAGGAAGAGCAAGGAGTTGAAGGAAGAAAGTCTAAAAATGCGTGGCATAGGGTCCTATGAGCAAGCTTAGAGTTTCCCGGTTCTGGCAGCATAAGTCATTAAGTGACTTGAAATATGTTTAAAATCTTCGCAGAACGAGATGCAACTTGGATGGGTGACTTAGATTTTGCAAAGCTTGATAGCCGATTGTCGGACTGGATGTACATCCGCCGAGTCGGGTCAGACCAATAATAATGAGTATAGTTTATTATCCAAATTCTCCTTATATACCCTTTTCGGGTTCTAATGCTAGCTGAAAATTACAATCTTTCTTAAAGCTAAAAGAGACATAAAATGAAGCAAGGGCCAAACTTGCTTATCCTGCAATATTGAATTTATTGATTGTTTTTAGGTTGCGTCGCTGTGCACCGAGGCAAGCGCCGGCTCGGTGTAAAGCGGGAAAAACTATTGTGTGTAACCTGAGATTGCATGCGCATTGTCTTATTTACTGCGTTTGGTCGGGAAGCGAGCCAAGCGCTGTGCGGTAGTAAAGCGTATGTAAATTAATTGCATCGAGTACGAGTTTACGAGGACTTATTTACTGCATGTTAATATGGTCATAGCCATGTTTCTTCTCTTCTTATTGATGACATTTTCTTGTTTTTCCTCTTTTTTTGTTATACATAATCTAGTTTTACATACATTGAATTGATTTATATTTTGCGAGAGAATAATTGTTTTGATTGTATTTTATACAGCTATAATATATTTTTATGTACTATAACGGTTTTGTTTGACTTGGGGTTGAGAAGTTCGCAATTAGGGCCTAAATCTTGTTTTACAATATATGGTCCTTCGTAAAAGGAATCTAGTTTTCTTCTATTCTCGATTTTAGGTAAACGTTATCATTTTTGTTTACATGGATTGGATTAATTTTGTCATCCTGATTCGCCATTCGCTTTTGTTTTTGCTTAATTAGATTGTCTCTTGCTATTTCGTTACTTTTTTGTAGTTTGAATTTTAGTTCCTTATTGTACTGTTCGAAGTTGTATACCGGTTCAATTCCTTTATTGAAAATTTTTTGAGGTAGTTTTGCTTTGTTTCCAAAAATTAGTTCGTATGGTGTGAATCCATGTTCCGTGTGTGGAGTAGTGTTGTAATCAAAAGAGTAAAATTTTTACCATTCGTTCCAGTCGGTTTGGTGTTCGCTGACAAAAGAGCTCAGATATTCGTTTAAACATCTGTGATTTCTTTCTAATGATCCAATTGTGTGTGGGTGGTATGTTGTGCTAAATTGTTGTTCTACTTGTATCATTTTGCGTATCTGCTCAAAAACTTCGTTATTATACTCGGTTTCTTGATCAGATCGTAAGATTTTAATTGTTCCGTATGTTAAGTCGTTTACTAGTGCTTTTGCGATGATATTGACCTCTTTTGTTGGGACTGGTATTAATACTATATATTTTGTTAAGTCGCGTTCAATGCTGACTGCGTATCTGTTATTATTGTTAGTTTTGGCCCAGAGATGGCATGGCGCACATCATATATGCGCACTCTCGCACATCTTCCATAAATTGTGCGCGCAGCTCTGTTTCTCACTTCTACCACTGCGAAGCCCACTCATTTACAAACCGGATAATACTGCGCGAGGGCAATATTGTGTGAGCGGTAGAAAATCTTCTATGAGTGCTGCTGTACTGTGAGATGTTCTCTATAGCTTATCTTTCGTAAATATGCGAAAGCACAGCAGCATGCTCTGCGTGCTTATGGAAACTTCTCTGTGCACAGTTTTCTGCGCACAGTCAGCTGAACTCTTCTGTTTTCAATGCAAACTGATCTCATCGAGTAAACAGCAGCAATCAGGTAAATGCGTGCGTTTTGTCTGATGTGAAAATGGCGAAGAGCATGTTAGCAGAAAGCAGTGGCGGATCCAGAGGGGGGGGGGTCCTGGGGGCCCGGACCCCCTCCGAAAATTTTCAACTTGGTGAGAAATTTTGAATATGAGTTTCGATTTTATATTAGTTTCAAACTTAAAATCATTGCAAACCAAATTTGACCACCAAAACTGGTTTTCATTAAATGAGGTTGTTACACATAACGTATTGTACAATGTTCATTCAAAAATCAAAATTTCGGACCCCCCCCCCCCCCTCGAAATTTTTTTCTAGATGCGCTCCTGCCAGAAAGTGTGGTCGAGAACTTTTTTTTCGAGAAAGCAGATTGATAACGGAAGTGGAAAACTTGTTAAAGTTGCATGTTGTAATTTGTGTGATGTAAACGCAAAGCAGTTATCATTGTTAGGGGAAAGTGCTGATTAATTTTTCATGAAGATTCAGCAAAATAACCGGAATGATCTAAACCGCATAACTAGCCTATACTCAAATGGTTCTTCTGACGCTGCAGACTCGCTACCTGCGAATATTTCTCCATCACCCAAAAGAAAACGAACAAACAATATCCCGAGGGAATAGTGCTTCTTGCTTTTATAACATTTTGCTCTTTTACATATAATTTACATTTCATTTCAATGGCTTATATAGAAAATTTCTTTCACGATGATATAGACAGTTATAATGCGAGTGTTTCAATGAATAATAGTAAATCGCTGAATATTTTGCAATGGAATATAAGGGGTATGAATGAGCTTTGTAAATTTGATCAAATCTTGCAAACATTGGATCGTTGCAATAAATTAATTGATGTGCTTGTTATCGGGGAAACGTGGATCAAGTCGGGTAATGAAGATATCTTTAAAATTAGGGGCTATAATGGGATTTTTTTCCTGTAGAGAACAATCGAACGGTGGAGTAGCTATCTACGTCAGGAAGAATATTTCTCATAGAGTAGTGCTGAACACTGTTGTTAACGGCTTTCATCATGCTCACATCGAACTCTGCATAATGCAACATTATTTCGATGTGCATTGTTTTTATCGCCCTCCATCTTACGATATTGGTCAATTCCTTACCAAGCTTGAAAGTGTTCTCGCTTCCGCTTCAAATTCGCGCCCCTGTTTCATTGTAGGAGATCTCAATATACCGGTTAACCTATCGAATAACAATGTCGTCTCACGTTATAAAACTCTCCTGGAATCGTATGATTTCATATGTACGAACACATTTCCGACTCGCCCAGCTAGTTCAAATATTCTTGATCACGTTGTTTGTAGACGGGAGGATGCTGCTCGCTTACGAAACGACACGGTTTACACCATAGTTAGTGATCACGTTCAAATTATATCTTCATATAAACTTGCAGTAAAAAGAGAACCCGTTAATTTGACTAAATCAGTAATCAATCATGAAAAACTCAATAACGACTTCCAAAATTTCATAGAAAACATCGAGTTGATTGATGATGTAGATGTATGTCTTACAAATATCATCACAACCTACAATTCTTTACTTGCGGAAAACACTAGAACGGTCTCCAAAACTTAAATGCAAAGGCGTTTTTTGCCCCTGGATCAATTTCGATTTGTGGACACTGATTAAAAACAAAAGTAATTATCTGAAACGAGTAAAAAATAACCCCAATGATGAAAACCTCAAAGCTCTTCTGCAACACATAACTAAAAAAGTTAATGTAATGAAAAAGCGGTGCAAAAAGGCCTACTTTGAAAACCTTCTATCCAACACAACTCATTCAAAACTTTGGAAAAATATTAATACCATTTTTGGTCGTTCAAAGTCGGATGTTCCCATCAGCCTAATTTCCAATGATATCAGAGTCACTGAGACTAAAGAAGTATGTAATGTTTTCAACGAATATTTCTCTAGTATTGGCAAAAATTTGTCTGACAATATTCCCACGAGTCCCAACTCAAATCCTATTACAAATATACAACACGTCCAAGAAACAATCTTCTTGCGTCCTGCAACCATAAACGAAGTGATCCTTTTGATTAAAGACCTCGAAAAAAATAACAGTTGTGGTCCTGATAAGATCCCCGCTAGTGTTCTTAAGAGTAACTGTACCACTTTTGCAAATATCCTAACCAAAGCTTTTAATTTAATAATTCAAACCGGCAGGTACCCAGACTGTTTAAAAATAGCCCGAGTAATTCCAATTTTCAAAGCTGGTGATCCAAACCAACCTTTCAACTATAGACCAATTTCAACATTGTGCGTTTTCAATAAAATTCTTGAGAAATTGCTCATCACTCGACTTCTCGAGTTTTTGAACAAACAACATAATTTACAACTACCAGTATGGGTTCAGACAGGGCTGCAGCACTTTAATTGCAATGACCGAACTAATTGACTCCATCATTAGTCAAATTGATAGTAAAAGAATTGTTGGTGCCCTTTTTCTGGACCTAAAAAAAGCATTCGATACTCTGGATCACGCAATCCTGCTTAAGAAGTTAGAATGCTATGGTATCAGAGGATTATCAAATCATATTATTCGTAGCTATCTGTCGCATAGGAACCAATTCGTATCTATTGGAGACTCGTGTAGCTCTCATAGACCAATAGAAATAGGAGTGTCCCAAGGCAGTAATATTGGGCCACTGTTATTTTTATTGTATATCAATGACCTAGGTAGACTCGGGTTAAAAGGGACTCCTCGTCTTTTCGCGGATGACACCGCGTTGTTCTACCCGAACAACAACTGCCTGGATATTGTACGCGACATTGAATCGGATTTAAAAACACTAACGACCTATTTCAACGAAAACCTTCTTTCCTTGAACCTATCAAAAACTAAATATATGCTGTTTCGTTCATCTAGAAGAGCTATAGGCGTGCATCCAGACCCAAGAATGGGACAGTCTGTAATTCAGGAAACTAACTGCTTCAAATATTTAGGACTTCACTTAGACCCCACACTCTCCTGGATTGAGCATATAACATCTATAGAGAGAAAAGTTGCATCGTTATGTGGGGCTATGCGTAAAGTATGCTCTTTTGTTCCCCAGCATGTACTTCTAAAATTTTATTATGCGCACATCCACTCATTGCTGAACTACCTTGTATCTGTGTGGGGCCGTGCCAGTATTTCGAATCTGAAAAAGCTACAAACGCTTCAAAACAGATGTCTTAAAATTATTTATAAAAAACCATTTATGTACCCTACTATTTTGTTATACAATAATAATGCCCATAACATTTTACCTTTGCTTGGGTTGACTAACTACCAAACAATAATGTACATCCACAATGCTTTGCATAATACTATTGCTCATAATAATCTAGAATTTACGACAGGAATTCGAGCTCACAGCACCAGACAAGCCAATCATTTATTATACTCCAGAGTATCCACGAACCTTGGTCAAAGACGCATTTCTTTCATCGGACCTAAGTTATTCAACCAGCTTCCTACTGATTTAAAGCAAATAACATGTCGCACTCGTTTCCAAGCAAAATTGAAACTTATTTTAAAAAATAAAATAGGAGAATTTTTAATATAAACTTCGTTCACCACCAATCGAGCTTATTCCTTTAGCTATAATTGGTTAACATTTTTTTTAAATAAAAACAATTGATAAATGCATTTTTTCTAGCAATAAGTAATAAATAAATTTAAATTATTATGAGCTTCCTGCAAAGCTACGATGGGACCCTTAAAAGGATTCTTTTCCGCTAGGTACTCGCCGTAGCTTCTTGTCAAATTTTGTGTTTTGTCGGTCTCGTATTGTTTTTTTTTGTTCTCAGCGTTTCCGCGATTCGTAACTTTGTTTTGTTGTGCTGACCTTTTTTTTGTACGCTGAGAACTGATGTGTCCACTACCAGGGGGCTCCGTTTGTGAGCTTTTTGGTGTGGGGGTAAGAGGCGGGCTATTAAAAAAAAATGTGTTGCTTTTTTGTTCTCAGAAGTTGAATTTCAAAAATATCAACATTGAACATGATAATCAAACAATGAATACGAAGTTGAAAATCTTTGATGTGGATGCCAATTACCAATATAGATCTCTACGTGTCATATAATATATCAAATAATGTTGCCTCTTTGAACGTGCTTTATTTCAATTCTGCTCACTCATAACACTGTGCATAGCTCTGCGCATACAACTGTAAACTACGCAGAGCTGTGCGAGCTGCGTACACATTTCTTCGTCTATTTCAGTTGTGTGAGAACTGATTTTATCATTTTATTTTGCCTGTGCACAGTTCTGAAGCGAGCTGTGTGAGATGCCCGAGATCGTGCGATGGCATTGTGTGTAAGAGACCTACCGGCGCGCACTCGCACTCTCAATGAAAATACGTGTGTAGCGTGTGATAGCTCTTTTCTCTCAACGAACACTGATGAGCAAACCATCTCTGGTTTTGGGTAACGGACCTACTGTGTCTATTGATATTACTTCAAATGGAGATGACGGGGTTGTTGTAACTATTTGTTTTTTTTCTCTAGTATTTTTTATGACTTTGTTCCGTTTGCATAATTCACAGGGCTGAATGAATTCTGCAATTGATTTTTTCATGTTGTTCCAATTGTAAATTTCTCTGATTTGTAAATATAGTCTATGTTGTCCTATATGCCCTCCCGTGGGGGTGTTATGGTAATCGTGTAATATTTTTTGTATTTCTATTTCTTTCGTCACCTTTATCGGTGGTTTGTAAATAATAATTTTTATAAGATGCACTTTGTGATAATTTTAAAATTTTCTACTGATATCATTTTGAATATTTCGTCACTTAATGACTGCGCTATTTTCTCTTGGCTTAATGTTTTTGTCTTTTCTTCTAATTTTTGTAAAACGAACTCTAAAGTTTGGCTTCCATTTATTATTGGTTGATGTATTTGCGCTAAAATTTTTCCATTTTTCTTCAACATAAACGTTAGTTCGTTCTTGTTGGCTTTAGTTTCTAACTTAATTAATTTGTTTGTTTCTGAGGGATTACTAGTCATGTACATCGAGAGCTGATCAATTTCTCTTCGTACACAATCTTGTAGCTCTGCACTATTAGTGTGCTTAAAATTAGGTTGTGATTTACGAGTCATGGATCTCGTATTCACTTTTAATACGTTTAATTGTTTTAATTTATCCGACGACGTGAATTGAATCTATTGTTGTTGAAGTGTTGATAATTATTTCTGTTAGAAGAAGGGTTTTGGTTATTATTCTTGCGATAGGTTATCGGGTATCGCGATTGGTACCTATTCTGGGATTGGTTTCTCGGAACGAGATTTTGACTTGAAAGTGTTCTTGAAGAACACCACACGGCTAGCTCACCTTTTTCTCAATCTCAGGGTCACTGTACTTATCACTTCTAAATTTTAGTCAAAGCGAACCAATGTAAAACCATCCGACAAAGAAAAGGGCTCTCTTATAAGAACGAAAAGAAAAGGTATAGAATTTTACAATTTATTTAGCGGTTGAAGTTCGGCGCCGAAAGAAACACGTTGGGGCCCTCCGACGATCCAGCATGGGGAAGAGAGAGTGGAGGTAACGTACCTGAAGCTACTTTACGGTCAGTGGTCGCTATCTGTTCTACGTAACGGACGCAACGACTCCCAGTGGAGATTTTAGCGTCCTTTGTCAGCGGGGCAACGACAAGTCCCACATGAAAGGATATGCGCTGCCCTTTAGGTGGCCGTAGCGTGCGCCTAAATTTTTACCGTGCCAAGGTGCTCACGTGGACTTCGGAGTGGAGCTGGTGGTTTGATGGTTCCACGATGTAGCAGCTTATCTTCGCATAACTCCAGAGCGATCCTGTAGGAAATCGTTAGCGGTGGACGGTGTTTCAGGGCCATTATTACCGTTGGGTTGTTCTTATGCCGAAACCATTGGGCCATCGGCCCACACCGTTGCACTTCTCCTACTCTGTACTGTCTTTTTTCGAACTTTAGACTTTTTGATCTTAAGCGCTTTGTAACTCGATCCAAACTGACTTTCCTCACTAATCATCATTTCCCAGAAGCCCTTCGATGTCCAATTCCTCTTATTCTCTCTCTCCCTCTCGTCCTTCTTCTCTCTCTCGCTCTCTCTCTCTCTCTCTCTCTCTCTCTCTCTCTCTCTCTCTCTCTCTCTCTCTCTCTCTCTTTCATAGTTTTCCGGAAACAGTGGTTTAGCGGCTAAATAACGGGCATCGAACTAAACTTAACTGCGGTGTCAGTCATGCAGCTACAGATTCGGGGTTAGTGATGGTTGCTTTAAACAGTTGGCATGTGATTAGTGCGAACTATTTTGCCGTCTTTTGCCGTCTTTTGCCGTTGCGGTTTTTCCGGTACATTCAATAGTTTCGGGTTTGGTAGCGGTTGCGGAATTATAGGTGCCTTCAGGTGTTATGACTGGTTCAGAGGGGAACACGTCCTAGGCCCCAACGCCTGGTCTGGACGTTCCGGGGTGGGTACGAAAGACCTCTTTTCCGCCCTCGAGCAAAACAGGCAGAATCCTACATTTCCCCCAACCGCTATCATTTACAATGTTTTTTTGATTATCGACGCCTAATTAGGGGTTAGTGGTTAGTACAAAAACTTATCCTATGTTAAACAAAAATAACAGCAAATATAGTTTTTTTCAATTCCAATAACAAACTAACAATAATAATAGAGAGCCAATTACAAAAAAAAAACTAACAAAAAAGAACAACATCATGACTTACATACTATAATTGAATTAATGATATTTAATGTGGATGGAATTATATTGTTACGAAACAGCCAAAACTTAGATCGGTAACAATTCTCCCCGTGGTAGGGTAGAAAAATTATGCAATAATTTTTCGCATCCCTTCCAATCAACAGACGCGTCTTCCATTCTCATTCGTACTGTCATTCATTCGTCTACATTCGCTCCCTATTCTTGATTCTCCTAATAAATATTACTTTTAGAGACAAAAACGGATAACTGTCTCTCAAAGTCCATCACGGTATATTAAAAAGGCACAGAATGATAACTGCCTTTTTCATTTGAGAAAGGTGCTGGTGTGAATGTCCTAGTAGGTCCATTCAGACTTATAACGCCTCTTCATTAAACTAGGGTTAACTATCACCTCGATGTAATTCGAACCGCGAATTCGAATTATGAGTGCATAGTTGACCTACTATATCGACTTTTATAGAAAAACCTCCTAACCAATAGAGATGTAAGCCGCTTACTAGCTAGGTGGAGATTGCATTACTAATAACGTCAACACATGACATGTCTTGTCACAGTCACTGTGAGATGGTTTTGAGTAAAAATTTCTGAAGTGGCTCCCCCCATTTTTCACAAAGTGGTGAATTTTGCAAAACATGTTTTAATTTTATTGTTTAGGTATCCCTACACATCTTCGTGAAATATTTTGTCGTTATTCGAAATATTTCTAATAATTTTAGTTAATTCAAAATTTATACACCTTTTTATTATAATATTTTTACAGTCAAAGCTTAATTTCGAGTTGCACCAAACTTCACTGGTGGTTTAACAAATGTTTACTCTAGAAAATGTAGAAAAAAGTTTTAACAAATATTAACTATTTCTACTGTTTTTTAAACAATTTTTCAAAAAATACAGTTTTAAAAGGTTTCTTCACGCGATATTCATACCGTTTAAGTTGTAAAATGTTGCATATATTATCATTAAAAATTTCAGTAAACATGAGGTTTTTAAAATATTTGATTTTTTGTGTTACCCGGCATGCGAAAAACAACGCGCGAGCGAAACAGTCGCTGGTCGCCACGGCACGCTTGGGCCAACATTGCACTAGCGAACCTGCCGTACGCTCCGCGACACGTTTAGACAAGTATAAAAGTTGGCAATCATGAGTTTCGGTTGACAAATGGCGTGTGATGGACTCAATCAATCAGTTTTAGGAGACCAGTTGGTGCGATTATACTTGATACATACATACTGTTTATATTGTTTGTACATACTGTTTATTACTTCATCGTTTTCGTTTGTTGTAATAAGTTATTGTTCTGTGGTTGAAAGGTCACCCGGGAGAGTGCAGTAATTCTTTGCATACAATGAAAAAACAACCAATGTGCGAGGGAAAATCTTTCCGTTGATACGCATAAATTAAAATAAATTTGGATTTCAAATATGCAATCGAATTGATATTTACATATTATGCTAAAGAAATGGTTTTTCTCCCGTGAGCAAGAACAGATCTTCAATGAAGCAATAAATAAACTATCGCGTATAGAGCTAGTTTGTACTGATTTTACATTATACTGTTTGTACAATTATTATAAAATGACAATGGTTTGATTGGACGAAGAGTCGTTTCAAAAATATTGATTCTCTATTTTGCACTATGAAATTCACGTTTCTCATAAAAAAAACTAGTCCTGGAAATGCAATAACAATTGATGAAGGTAAATTAGATGGTAAATTTTCAGATGACGCAGGTTACACTGGGTATTATCCGTAAGACTATCGCAACGAAACTCATTCTTTAGCTTTGCATTTGAGGTAGTCAGAGCCGTGGAGAGCTCCACCCACTCGCTCGTGCGATGTTGGTCCAAGCGTGCCGTGGCGACCAGCGACTGTTTCGCTCGCGCGTTGTTTTTCGCATGCCGGGTAACACAAAAAATCAAATATTTTAAAAACCTCATGAAAGCTGATAATATATGCACTATTTTACAATTTAAACGGTATGAATATCGCGTGACGAAACCATTTAAAACTGCAATTTATTGAAAAATTGTTTAAAAAACAGTAGAAATAGTTAACATTTGTTAAAACTTTTTTCGATATTTTCTAGACTAAACATTTGTTAAACCACCAGTGAAGTTTGGTGCAATTCGAAATTAAGCTTTGGCTCTAAAAAATATTATAATAAAAAGGTGTATAAATTTTCAATTAACTAAAACTATTAGAAATATTTCGAATAACGACAAAACATTTCACGAAGATGTTTAGGGGTACCTAAACAATAAAATTAAAACATGTTTTGCAAAATTCACCTCTTTGTGAAAAATAGAGGGAACCATTTCAGAAATTTTTACTCTTTTCTATGTTATCAGGTAATTTTTCTTAAGATAAAAGTAGCAGTAAGAAAATAAATTTTCGACGATTTGTCAGGACAGCTGCAACAAGATCGGCTGTACCGATCACTATTTTTTTTTATACGTTTATTTGACACGGCATTTGCAAAAGCTTTTTACGCCAGTTTCTTTTTTTACATAGCACGTTACAAAAATCCTTAAGACTAATTTTAACTATACTAGTATTTTGTCTAAAACTAACACTGAAATCACTTTATTGTTTGCTTTTTTTCCTTACATTGTTGTATTTCATAATGATCTAGTATCTAGTGTCCTCTGTCGAGAAGCGCTATAAAATTCATTGTAAGCGATGGGTCTTTCATATATTTCACCATCTAGTGCACCAATCTTGGCTAAATTATCAGCTTTCTCATTGCCCGCAATAGAGCAATGGGCGGGGAGCCACACTAGGGTAAATTTATAACATTTTCTTGTTAGGTTACTCAGAGATTCTCGTATCTTACCCAAAAAGAATGGATCGTGATTATCAATCCTCTTTGAGCGTAGAGCTGCAATTGTGCTGAGACTATCAGTGAGGATAAAGTAATGGTTCGGGGGTAAAGTATTAATTATTTGAAAACTATAGTGAACTGCTGCTAGTTCCGCTATATAAACAGAGGCGGGTTCTGCAAGTTTGAGAGAAATTGAAAAATTATTGTTGAAAATACCGAAACCAGTGGCCTCACTGATTCGTGACTCATCAGTGTAAAACATTTTAAGGCAGTCTATGTGTTGATATTTACTTGTGAATATTTTAGGGATCTCCCGCGAGCGTAGATGATCCGGAATTCCACGAATCTCTGCTTGCATGGACGTGTCGAAGAATAAAGTGGATTCAGGAATATCTAGTATATTGACGTATGTGGGAACATACCTAGCAGGCGTTATTTCTTGTGACATGTGATTGAAATACACTGTCATGAATCTGGTTTGGGGTTGAAGCTCGACAAGTCTTTCAAAATTTTCAATTACCAGTGGGTTCATAACCTCACATCGAATAAGTAAACGAGAAGAGAGATCCCAGAATCGGTCTTTTAAAGGAAGAACTCCCGCTAGTACTTCAAGACTCATCGTATGGGTCGACTGCATGCAACCTAAGGCAATTCGTAAACAGCGATACTGTATCCGTTCCAGTTTAATAATGTGAGTGTTCGCAGCTGAACGGAAACAGATGCACCCATATTCCATTACTGAAAGTATTGTTGTTTGATACAATCTTATCATGTCACTTGGATGAGAACCCCACCATGATCCAGTTATTGTTCGCAGAAAATTTATCCTTGTCCTAATGTGGCCTCCCCATGTGCCTTTAGAATCGAACCAAATTCCAAGGTATTTAAAAGTCAGGACTTGGGCTATCGTTCTACCAACCAACTGAAGCTGAAGCTGAGCTGGATCACGCTTCTTTGAGAAAATGACCAACTCTGTTTTCTCCGTAGAGAAATCGATGCCCAGCTTTAAAGCCCAAATTGATAAATTATCCAAGCTATCTTGCAATGGTTGTTGTAAATTTATAGCTTTTGGTCCTGTGGCAGAAATCACCCCATCATCTGCAAGTTGTCTTAAAGTGCATGGGCTGACAATGCAATTATCAATGTCATTCACGTAAAAATTATAGAGAAGGGGGCTTAGACAAGAGCCTTGTGGGAGGCCCATGTAACTTATTCTGAGTGTCGCCAAATCGCCATATGAAAAATGCATGTGCTTTTCTGACAATAAATTGTATAAATAATTATTTAATATCGGTGAAAGACCACATTGATGTAGCTTCTCCGAGAGAACATCAATGGAGACTGAGTCGAATGCTCCTTTTATGTCTAAGAACACAGACGCCATTTGTTCTTTTTTTGCGTAAGCTAGTTGGATTTCTGACGAAAGTAGCGCCAGACAATCATTCGTTCCCTTTCCCCTCCGAAAACCAAACTGGGTATCTGATAGCAAGCCGTTCGCCTCAACCCAATTGTCGAGACGTCGTAGGATAATTTTTTCCAACAATTTCCTGATGCAGGATAGCATTGCAATCGGTCGATACGAGTTATGATCGGAGGCTGGTTTTCCCGGTTTTGGAATAGCGATAACTCTCACTTGTCTCCAGTCACGCGGGACAATGTTCTGCTCAAGAAACTTGTTGAATAAATTCAACAAGCGTCTTTTTGCTAGGTCAGGTAGATTCTTCACCAAGTTGAATTTAATTCTGTCTAATCCCGGAACATTATTGTTGCATGAGAGGAGTGCAATTGAGAATTCCATCATTGTCAAAGGCGAATCTATGAAATCGTTACTTGTGGGAGTATCGCGAGTGATTTTCTGCGCAGGAGCAGAATCGGGACAAATTTTCTTGGCAAAATTAAATATCCAACGATTCGAAAAATCTTCGCTTTCATTAGTTACATTTCGATTCCTCATTCTTCTGACTGTGTTCCAAAGAGTACTCATTGATGTTTCTCTTGACAAGCCATTAACGAAGTGTCTCCAATAACTAGACTTTTTGGCACGACGTATACTGTCAAATTTGTTCTGCAAAATGAAATAATTTTCAAAGTTCTCACGTATACCCCCTTTCTGTTTCATAATTTCTTTGTAGGCAACTTGTTTAGCTTCATATGCATCAGAGCACTCTTTGTCCCACCAAGGATTAGGGGGCCGTCTATTTATTGTCATTCCAGGATTGCATTTCGTTTGGGCTTGTTCTGCTGCTTCAATAATTAAACCCGCTAAGAATTCATATTCTTCGGTAGGGGGTAGTTCTTCTGTCGAAGCAATAGAAGTGGAAATTAATGTTTCGTATGTTTTCCAATCAATATTTCGTGTTAAATCATAAGGAACATTGATTGAATTCGTAAGGCCTAATTCACTGTTAATTGAAACAACGATTGGCAAATGATCGCTACCGTGAGGATCAGGAACAACCTTCCACGTGCAATCTAACCGAAGTGATGTCGAGCACAGAGATAGATCTAATGCACTTGGACGTGCAGGAGGTCTGGGGATGCGTGTTGTTTCGCCAGTATTTAAAACTGTCATATTAAATTCGTCACAAACATTGTATATCAAAGAGGATCGATTATCATTGTAGAGGGAACCCCACAATACTCCGTGCGAGTTGAAGTCTCCCAATATCAGACGCGGAGCAGCCATGGATTCCACTACCTCAAAAATTTGACGTTGTCCAATTTGAACTTTGGGAGGTATATATATAGAAGCGATAGACATGTATTTGCCTTTAATGTTCGTTTGGACAGCTACAGCCTCAATGCCCGCAAACAAGGGGATGTTAATTCTATAGAAAGAATAGCACTTTTTAATTCCTAGAAGCACTCCTCCATACGGGGTGTCTCGGTCTAGGCGAATAATGTTGAAATCATTTAAGTTGAAATTAATGTTTGAGGTAAGCCATGTTTCACATAGAGCAAAAGCATCGCATTTTAAATTATGCAGTAAAATTTTTAAGGAATCAATTTTAGGTATGATACTTCTGCAATTCCACTGTAAAACAGTGATGGAATCTTTCATTGGAGGAGATGAATTACCCATTGAAAGATACAATCGCTGCAAGGATGGGCCATTGAGCAATCAGCTGCTCTAAAAATGTTCTAATTGTTGGGAGGAAAGCTGAAAGTATACTCTTTAGTGGTTCAGAAATATTGAATGCTTTAAAAATCCAATCAACAATTTCAGAAAATTTCAATAATCCTACCCCCGGCTGAGGCTCATAGGAAGTCGAAATTTTATTATTTCCAGTAATGGTGTTCTGTTTAGATTGTACGTTCCCAAAACCGGGCGGAATTGATTTCGGTTTTGAATCGAAATTTTTCGGTTTTGGGCGCAGTTTATCTATTGGTGCAGAAATTTTAAGGCCCTTTCTTGGCAGCTTGGGAAAAGAAGACTGTTTTCTTTTTCTGGAATTTCCGGGTAAAACAAATGATGTACCTTCGCACGCTCCGTCAGAGTCAGACTGTTCCGAAAATAGAGATGTGTAAGTGTTTTCTAAGAAGATGGGTTTAGGGGTAGCATTTTTCAACATTTCTGCATAGGAGCGCTTAGACCTCTCCTTCAAGGATCGTTTAATTTTATCCTCACGCAATTTATAAATGGGGCATGCAGGGAGCTCATGTGAGTTTTCTCCGCACATTAAACATTTTTCTGAATTGTCATTGCATGTATCCTCTTGATGAGAACCCCCACATTTGCCACACCGTGCCTTATTGGAACAGTAAGTGGCTGTGTGGCCAAGCTGTTTGCAATTAAGGCAATTCATTACACGAGGGATAAAAAGGCGAACAGGGAGACGAATCTTATCGATAATGACATAGTTGGGCAGCCCAGACCCAGCGAAAGTCACTCGAAATGAGTCAGACAGTCGATAAACTTTTTTATCTCCTTCGTGTGATACTGAATGCAATTGCTTGCATTCAAGTATTTTTACGTCTTTAAGTATGGTGTCTTTGAAACGACCAACCCCATGCTTAACTAAGTCATCAACAGTCAAACTCGATTCTGTGATGACCCCATCAATTTCAATTTCCTTTGAAGGAATATACGCTCTATATTCACGCGTAAAAAGCTCGCAAGAAGCAATTGCATTGGCTTGTTTGAGACTACCAACGACAATGCGTATTTTATCTTTATTAACTTTGACGATCTCTTTTACATCCGAGAATCGCGAAGTCAAATCTTTAGAAATTTGAATGATATTTAGCGCCTTTGCTTTACGCCTAATAAATACAATCCATGGTCCCGTTGACGACTCTGGGTAAATTTTAATTCTAGTCGGATTTACATTTTCAGCATAAGGCTTAGGGGGAGGGTCTGTTACTCGTTCTCCCATCTCTTCATCCATTTTACCTAGTAAGAAAAACTATCACAAAAAGGAATGAAAAATATACCTGTTATCTGCTATCTATTAGGTGACGAAGACACCGGTAGAACACACCTCATGTGTTACGTTGTAAACTCGGTGCCCGTTGTTTGACAATGTGACACTTGCTGTCCTTCTTCGTCGCGTTGCTTCTTCAGTAGAGAAATAGTCCTACCTGCAACACTTCAAAACTCTCTCCGATTGAGCTGCTCGTCGGTATCACCACCACAAGCGCGCTCTCTCCGTTTCCACCACCTCGGTAGACAAATGTGGCTACCTGTGGCTTGCTGCGAAAATCCCACTGTCGATGCGGCACTTTTCGGTGCCACTTGTTTTCCTTATTCGTCGTACCACTTCTGCGGTAGTCAAATAGAGGAAATGGGTCTACCTGTGACGTTTCCCTCTCGTCGATTAGAATTGCCCGACAACACCAATACACTATATTTTTTTTGTATGTACAGGCACGATCACTGTCGATTTCTGCCACCGTGGTAGGCAAATTCGTCTACCCGCGGTTTGCTGTCAAAACACCACTTGTCGAGGATGCCGTTGACCACGCCTCCGACGTATCAACTGTCGACTCACACTTAACAAACTCGTCTTTCTCTCTCTCTCTCTCTCTCTCTCTCTCTCTCCCACAATAACGCATACAGCGTCTCGCACTCCGTCACTCTCTCGAGATCAAAACCTTCCACCTGGAGGCACAACCGTCTCGGTCGGTTGCAAAAACTGTTATGACCGATCACTATTGTTCATCGCTATGGGGATCGGACACGGTAGTTCCGCTTATCAGGTGGTTTTCCTCCCGCCAACAGTATTTACCTCACGGGAAGATAAATGTAAACTAGGTTCGTTTTTGAGATTTCGCTCGGTACAAAAACAAAATTAATAGTGAATTCTTAGTGCTCTGTCAATGAAGAGAACAACAAAGAATGCTGTATGACATATTAAAGTGAATTTTGAACAAAAAAAAGAAAATATATTGCCCTGGTTTGATGTGGACAGCAGGCCACTTTTCCAGGTTCTTATCCTTCATCTCCTCCAAGCCATAGAAAGAGTTTCTTAGTTTTGTTTTGATTTTCGCAGGAGGGTACATAGGGGCGTGTTTTGCGTCCTACCATTTTGTGACGCTGGATTGTTTCATTTTGCGTTAGTCGGTGTTGGCCAACATGAAATGACCTTACATATTATTTATGTTGTATGTTATATCGGGTTTTTAATCGTCAAGGGTTGGTCCATCCTCTCTAGGGAGCTTTTTATAATCCGTGTCTCTAGAAAAGCTGCTCCAAAGAAAGCAGTAAAATCAGTCATGGAATGATCCATGGGGTATAATCTGATTAAATAGATTAACATCTTTAAACCAAAAGTATGTAAATGTTTTGTGAGGGTTTTTGAGGGATTGTCTACAGAAGGTACTGTTGCTACTTTGGCTGCTTTTGCTGTTAATATCTCCTATGCTGTAACTGTCCAATGATGTTTTTGTCGAACCAATGTATGCCTATATGTATAGACAGATCATGGTTTGTGCCTATGCTAGTCTCTCTGTTCTCTGTAGGACTACCTGTTTCCACCCAAACCTGTAATCATTAGGGTGATTTAGTGTGGAAACATATTTGTTTAGGGCGCCATCAATTATTTGAAAATGAACGTGCTCATTGAGTTGATTGATAACCATTTGTTTATCAAGATGAACAAAAAAACTCCAACCCAAAGAGACGCCTCCTGAATCACGTTTTCTTACATCCCCGTTGCTATATCGTCATGCTGCAGTGTCAGAGTTCAACAACTACACCGTGAAGACGTCAACTCTGGTATTGTACTATGTGTATCTGGACTGAATCGATAATGAAGGTAAAGTGTGATCCCTGAATGTACCTCCAACGGGCCTCGATGGAACACCGGGCAGCTAAAGTTTCTTTCTGCTAAGTGAATTAGTTTCGTTGGGTTGTTTGCTTATGTGAGCAGAAGACCATAACTTTCCTGTTCATCAAGGTCTCGTGAGTGTACCCCAGCTACAGCCCCGTCACTAGCGTCTGTCTAAATTGAAAATTCTTCGCAAAATCAGCGCTTATTAGGATGGAAGAGGTGATCATTTTATCTTTTATAAAACAAGAAGGTTCTGCAGTTTGCTTTCCTGGGGGGAGGTAGTTTTGGCAGCAAGCTCTAAGTTATCTGTCGCCGGTATCCTGTTATCTTTATCCCTTAGATTCCAAATGCTACTCTATCACCCTCGCCAATACTTCCTCGGCTTAAGAATGTACTAAAATTATCTTCACCTATATCACCAGCGTCAATCGATTGGCCACGTGAATCAGTGAACTTTATTCTTTCGACGCGATGTTAGCGCTTGTGATGACCGATAACTGGAATATAATTACTTAGTCTGGCTCCTACCATGCGTCGGCACATTGTCTTATCACTCGTAATTATCACTTTGCGCAAAGCCAGCTCTCAAATCAACTCTCAAATCTAAATATCTTCCTCTTATATTTTCTCTGGTGAATCATTTGTATTTGTCTCTATACAACAGCTATCAACTGCCTAAACCTCAAGCGATGGGGATTTGCAATCACTAGTGGCGTAAAAGGAATGGAAAGAAAACACGAAATGTATATTGCTTCCTTAGCTAAACAATTGAATCTATAAAAAAATATGCAAAAAACTCTGAAAAACTAACAAGCATCACATGGTTCCCAAAAGGCAATTTGTTCGCTATTGTGTGTATGCCGGAATAATTCTAACACTCCACTACGCGCCAAATCATTTAAGAGAGCAAGTTAACAGCCACGATATCAAGCACGTGACGAATTGTACAGGAGTCTCCCCGAGATACGGCCAAAAATATTCCAATAGTGATTGGGATATTTTTGTTTAACGAGGATCGCCAATTGAAAGTGTTCTTGAAGAACACCACACAGCTAACTCACCTTTTTCTTAATCTCAGGGTCGGCTGCCGTTCTCGGAAGGACTCACTGTACTTACCACTTCTAAACTTTAGTCAAAGCGAACCAATGTAAAACCATCCGACAAAGAAAAGGGCTCTCTTATAAGAACGAAAAGAAAAGGTATATAATTTTACAATTTATTTAGCGGTTGAATTTCGGCGCCGAAAGAAACACGCTGGGGCCCTTCGACGATTCAGCATGGGAGAGAGAGAGCGGAGGTAACGTACCTGAAGCTACTTCACGGTCAGTGGTCGCTATCCGTTCTACGTAACGGACGAAACGACTGCCTGCCTTTTAGGTGGCCGTAGCGTGCGCCTAAACTTTTACCGTACCAAGGTGCTCACGTGGACTTCGGAGTGGAGTTGGTGGTTTGATGGTTCCACGATGTAGCAGCTTATCTTCGCATAACTCCAGAGCGATCCTGTAGGAAACCGATAGCGGTGGACGGTGTTTCAAGGCCAGTATTATCGTTGGGTTGTTCTTATGCCGATACCATTGGGTCACCGGCCCACACCGTTGCACTTCTCCTACTCTGTACTGTTATTTTTTTTCGAACTTTAGACTTTTGATCTTAAGCGCTTTGTAACTCGATCCAAACTGCCTTTCCTCACTAATCATCATTTCCCAGAAGCCCTTCGATGTCCAATTCCTCTTATTCTCTCTCTCTCTCTCTCTCTCTCTCTCTCTCTCTCTCTCTCTCGTCCTTCTTCTCTCTCTCTTTCATAGTTTTCCGGAAACAGTGGTTCTGCGGCTTAATAACGGGCATCGAACTAAACTTTACTGCGGTGTCAGCCATGCAGCTACAGATTCGGGGTTAGTGATGGTTGCTTTAAACAGTTGGCATCTGATTAGTGCGAACTATTTTGCCGTCTTTTGCCGTTGCGGTTTTTCCGGTACATTCAATAGTTTCGGGTTTGATAGCGGTTGCGGAATTATAGGTACCTTGAGGTGTTATGACTGGTCCAGAGGGGAACACGTCCTAGGCCCCAACGCCTGGTCTGGACGTTTCGGGGTGGGTACGAAAGACCTCTTTTCCGCCCTCGAGCAAAACAGGCAGAATCCTACATTTCCCCCAACCGCTATCGTTTACAATGTTTTTTTGATTATCGACGCCTAATTATTGGTTTGAATTTTAACGGGGTTAGTGGTTAGTACAAAAACTTATCCTATGTTAAACAAAAATAACAACAAATATATTTTTTTCAATTCCATTAACAAACTAACAACAATAATAATAGAGAGCTAATTACAAAAAACTAAGAAAAAAGAACAAAATTGTAACTTACATACTATAATTGAATTAATGATATTTAATGTGGATGGAATTATATTGTTATGAAACAGCCAAAACTTAGATCGGTAACAGACTTCTATTCCGATGCTGGTTATTATGTGTAATTCTGTGATTTAATGCTTGTTGATTATAACGCGTCGTATGAAGTACGACGGTTTTTGCTTTGTTTTCGGATTGTTCACTGTCTACCATGATGTCGATGGCTTCTCGAAAAGTATCAAACTTTCCGATTTTTAACATCATTTTGGTTTCTTTGTGTGTAGCGCCTTCTATCATAGTTTGGATGGCTGCTTTGCGCAACATTCTTGTGGCTGCCTCGGCAGGAATTTGCTCCTTATTTATTTATAATTAATTAATATCAACAGACACAGTGTGGTCCTAATGATAATTTCTTAATCTATTTAAAAAGTCAACATATAATCTGCTACGTGGAATGTGAAGATCGAACTCAGATGACACTCTGTTGAAGGTCCGCTGCAAACCAATGATGGCACCGTTTACTCCATAGTTAGTCCGGCGAAGAGGTAATCGGAGGAATAAATTATTGCGAAGGGCGCGAGGGCGAACATTCATATTTATCGCACTGAGAAGCTCGGGGCAGTCAATTCGATCTTGCAAAATATCCGAAATCGTCATAGCACGGAATAGATCCCGTCGCACTTGCAATGTATCGAGTCCAATAAGCAAACCCCGGCTTTCATAACTTGGCAGCTGGTGAGGGTTGCTCCAAGGCAATCGACGAAGGGCAAACCGAACAAATCTGCGCTGTACTGTCTCAATTCGATGGACACCGTTGAGATAATGAGGGTTCCACACAACTGAACAATATTCCAGAGTTGATCGAACGAGTGAGCAGTAGAGAGATTTCAAGCAGTAAATATCTGAAAAGTGCTTAGATATTCTCATTATGAACCCCAAACAGCGTGATGCCTTTGCGACAATATAGCTGATATGCTGTTTAAACGTCAGTTGTTCATCGAGAAAAACTCCGAGATCTTTGACGCAATTCGCTCTGTCAATTGTGGATTCAGCTAGACAGTAATTGAATCGAATTGGCGTTTTTTTCCTCGAGAACGTAATGACCGTACATTTCTTGGGGTTTAGGGTCATTCGGTTGATCTCGCACCATTCCGCAAAGGTTTCCAGTTGGCGTTGAAGGAAAGCTGCATCATCAGTATTCCGTATTCTATGGTATAACTTGAGGTCGTCGGCGAAAGACAACCGTGGTCCTTCTAAACAAAAGTTAACGTCGTTGAAATACAGAAGAAAAATCAATGGACCGAGATGGCTGCCTTGCGGAATACCGGATGATGCAAAGAACTCTTCGGATACACAATCACCTATCTTGACTGCTAGACGACGATCACTGAGATACGATTGCATCCAACGGAGAATATTAGTACCAAAGCCAAGTCTATCCAATTTTGCCACTGCAATAGCGTGATTTATCTTGTCAAAAGCAGCTGAAAGATCCGTGTAGATAACGTCAGTTTGAAGGCCGTCCGACATAGCATCTGTAACATATGTTGTGAACGACAGAAGATTCGTAGATGTTGAACGTTTCGGCATAAATCCATGCTGAGTCTCGGAGATATACTGTTTGCAGTGGCTGGAGATGGGTTCCAACACAGCCATTTCAAACAGCTTAGGAACTGCGCTTAGCGTTGTAATACCACGGTAATTGTCAACTACCTTTTTATCACCTTTTTTGTGAACTGGAAACATGAAGGAGGATTTCCAGAGTTCGGGAAATACTCCGGTTGATAGCGACAATTGAAACAGATGACAAAGAGGTTCAATTAGACCGGCAGAGCATTTTTTTAGAATAATAGTTGGTATACCATCTGGGCCTGCCGAGGTTGAAGCCTTCATTTTGCTAATCGCCAGTTGTACCATATTATTGTCGATATTGATAAAGTTCAAAGACTGGTATGATTGAGGTACATTGAGAGCCGCGCGTGAAGCCTGGGTCGGTGTCAGTTTCTCGTTGGAGAAAACACTCGCGAACTTTTCAGAGAATAGTTGGCAGATCTCCTGTAAACTAGAGCTCATACGTCCTCCATAGCTCATCGTTGAAGGCAACCCGGATTCCTTTCTTTGCTCGTTTACATGCTTCCAGAATGTTTTAGGTTCGGACTTCAACTTACGTTGCACGTTTCGCAAGTAATCGGCATGGCAACGCTTCGATGTCTTTTTATAGACTTGGTTAACATGAACGTAGTGTTGTCGCAGCACGTAGCCCCCAAACTTGGAGTACTTCTTCAGAGCGGCTCTTTTAGTCGCTTTTAACCGTCTCAGCTCGGCAGTGTGCCACGCTGGGTGCTTAGATTGAAGGCCACTTCTTTTGGGTACATAGCGATCGATAGCATAGCTCATAACATTGGAGAAGGTCTGCACTGCAACGTTGACATCATCATTGTCGAGAATTTCAGTCCAGTGGATATTCGACAGGAAGTCAATAATGCTATTATAGTTGGCTTTTCTAAAATTATAGCTGACGGTGTCAGAAGCATTGCAGTCATGCTTCACTCGAATCGCTTCAAGCAATATATGCAGGGGAGGGTGATGTCTAACAGTCTTTACCAGGGGGAACGGTGCTGCGGTAACTTTTGGCGCGTAGTCAGATTTGCTCGAAAAACAGAGATCAAGGATTCTGTTGTTCTCGTTCACCACATTATTCGTTTGGCGCAGCAGATTTAGACTGTAGCAGTCAAGCAAACTGGTGATACCAGCATGAAAAGATGACAATTCGGGATCAGCGAACATAAATCCGTCAGAAGCAGAGCGCCATTTTAATCCGGAGAAATTGAAATCACCAACAATCAGGATCTCATCAACCGGGCTTGCTTGAACGGAAATCCGTTCCAGTGACTCAGTATGTGAATCAATCAATGTCGAATCGCGAGTGCGGTCCGGTGGAAGATAAACCACGCAAAGAAAAAGTGCGTAGCCAGCCAGTTTGATTCGCACCCACACCTGCTCGACACAGACCCCCAAAGTATCGTCAATCAGTTGCGCTTTCAATCGACGATGGATAGCCACAAGTACCCCGCCGCCGGTAGCCTTGAGACTGTTACGTGAGCTGCGATCAGTTCGGAAAACATCGTAGTTGGCACCAAATGCTTGCACTGACAGAGTGCTATCGCTAAGCCACGTCTCTGTGAGGGCGATTATGTCGAAGCATTCATCCGAACTTGCTACCAAATAATCTTCGATTACTGAATTCATACCACCGGCATTCTGGTAATATATTTGTAGGTTTGAATGCCGCGATTGACTGGAAGCGAGGAGCTGATCAATGCTTGCATTAACAAAATCAGGTTCGTACTTGCCGTTGGTATCGATTTGGAAGACCCCTTCACCACTCCTGCACACAGGACCGGGACGACTGGTGAACGCTGGCTGCAATGGCTCGACTGTGGCAGGGGGATCTAGGGCTTCCATAGTGCTAGCAGCAGTGCGTCCCAGGGTGCGATGAGTCATACCAGCATAGCATAGAGTGCTTAGTCCTTCTGTGATCGTTGTAGAGCCGAATGTGCTATGAAGAGACGTGCTCGTTACGATGGGATCCAAATTTTGTTTTTGACATTGAAGATTCACAGCGGCGGTAGAGTTGTGTTCATCAGCAGACTGTAAGTGAAATTTACATTGAGGGCGTGCAGCATCTTGTATTGCTTCGGAAGGACATATACCCTTCTTGGCTTTACCTGACACAGAAGAAGTCGCCGATTCTCCAGGTAAACCTAAATCGCTCGCCGGGATACAAGAAGTTGGACAGATGAGTTTATCCGGAACAGCTTGGCTTAATCTATTTACTAAATTTTGCTTGCCGAATATCAGCAAAATTTTGCTGAATTTTACCTTGCTGAAATATCGGCTATACTTCCAGCAAAAAATATTTCACTGAAACTACAGCATTTCAAAACTGTCAAAATTTCCTGATCTGCCAGTTTGATTTGCTGGAACTCGGCAAAATTACCATTCTTTCACTGATTGTTTCATCAATCAAATTCTATAGATTTGCTGATTTTCGTCAAAATAATGGGATTTACTAAAAATTAGCGAAACAAAAATGGCAAAGCTGAACTCTCAGCAAATCTAATTTTGCTGAAAAGTTCCAGTTAAAGCTTTTTTATATGCTCGCTTCTCTATTCGGCGATTGTATAACTTGTAAATTGTTATTATTAAATGCACAGTGGAAATTACCAAGATACACCATAATTTAAATTGGTGATCGTTGTGGAACTCTTCGTGCTGTTCTAATTGGTTTATTATGTTGATGGTCTCCACTCGTAGTGGTTGTCTTAGAATTTTTATTGACCATTATGCGTCTTGTTCGTTATGTAATGATTGTTTATGTGACGGTTGTTCATATGTATATATTGGTAGATTTCAATCAAGTAATGATTGTTCGTAATTATAGTTTGCCTAGTTGTTTTTAGGTTGGTAATTATTGTCTAATACAGTACCGTAGAATATTTTTGGTGGTTCGATTTCTCGGGTCGTCCGCGTTGATCCTTGGGTTGCGTAGCATTGATGTTTGTATTTCGTTGGTGAATCTTGCCGCTGACAAATCCTATTGCTTTTAGTTGATATTTCTGCGTGCACATTAGGGGAGCCCAGGGCTAGTTGGCGGTTGGGGTAAGTTGGCGGAACCCCTTTTCTCCGTTTCTATTAGACATTAAGCGCTGTCTCTTGTTGTGTACCTCAAGTAATGTGAAACGCATTATCCAATGTGTTATTGTTACGAAACATTGTGTTTTGTAGAAGCTGTTGGCAATATTATGTTTTTGAGCATACTTTGTAAATTTTCTTAATTTTAAACATTTTGTGTTATTTAAGGTGGTTTTCAATCTATTCCCCGAACAATTATATTTTTCGATAGTGCGTGAAAAGAGCTTTCAGCATCCGCACAGATATTATACCTATTCATACCCAAAAAATAATTTTTTGAATCCTTTTAATAAAATATGCGTCAGTGATGTCCCAGAACACGTTCTGCTCGCGTGCCTGTTCTTACCTGGCTCGCGAGCTGTGCTGTGTTGAAACGAGCTCGTGTGTCTGTTCTTATAAGAAGAGCGAGCCGCATAAGCCGAGAACGTGTGCTCGTCGCCTCACAAGCTCGTGTGCTTTACCGAGAACACGAGCTCGAAGTAAGAAGAACACGCTCGTGTTCGTCTTTTTGCTTCATCAAGAGCCGTGTGCTTCGTAGAACAGGCTCGTGTGTCGGCTCTGAGCTGCGAGCCGGCGGGCAATGGGGGATGTTTTATTTTCGTTTCGTTTATAGCATCTCATTGATTGCTGCGCACCTCAACCTAGCCGGAATATTGGAAATAAATTTATTCATCAGTTGATTGTTGGTGTAATAGAAAAGACAATTTGGATTGATGATATGTTTTCAGCCACTATTGATCTGGAATGATGAATTGATCAATGTTTTATTGATAAGTGTGTGAAGTGGCTGGCATATCAGTCTTTCTGATTTTGTTCCATTTTACCGTCAAAGTATTTGTCATTGAATTCAACATTAGTAAATATTTCCAATGAATCGCTTTCAAATTACAAATGATCGGTGTTAGGTCAGACCGGACTAAGTGACAATTTATTTATTACGAGAAAAACGAGTTTAAAGTTTGAATCGCAGCACCCTTTACAATATAATTAGAAATTGATTTTCGCCATAATTCTTTCTTATTGTTACATATTTCAAATCTGGCAAAAGTCGAAAGTAGCTACAGAAATTCTTTATCAAGTGCTATCATTATCGCATTTTTTGATGTTTTGCGACTTAGTCCAGTCTGACTTAACACCGATCAAATATGAAATCAAATCTAGCGTGCCGTTCATATCATATGGACTCAAATGAAAATAGTATTAACCGCAATAGCCACTATTCCGTTTTAAAAATAAGATTATCATAATACCACTTAATTCAGCAAACTAATCAATTCAATCATTATTTGTACAACGAAGTTTTTGTAGTCGCATGATGTAAATGTGATCTTTAGTAACAAACATTTTTCTTCCTTTTTTATTTCGACTATGTTAGTCACATTTTCTTTTTTACGTTTTAACGACATTCAATTAGCTAGAGATTACTGGGTAGGGAAAGTTATGAAACTTAGAGCCATAGTACTCAAGTGAGAGCAAGGCTGTGAAGTATACAGATCGGAAAACTAGAAGTGGCAGGGTCATTAGAACAGGCTTAATATCGTGCGGGCTTAATTTTTGCCTTCTGATAATGAGGGTCGAGCTTAGGCAGCTTACCCAGTAACAAACAATATTTTATGACTGGTGGCATCTAAACAGGCTAGTGTAACAGTAGGTATTAGCGAAGACTCCATATCAAGAAGACTGGCAACTCTGTCCAGAATCCGGAGACAGTAACAGCAACGCCACTTGCGGGTAAAGGTGGTACTTTCCATAGTGATGCACACACACATATACATTTTTACATAAAGCTTCCTCCCTTCTTCCAATAGAGGCGCTGTAACCTCAGTCGCTTCTCGTTTGTATGGGGGAAGGAAAGAGATATCAGTCTTCTTGATATGGAGTCTTCGGTATTAGCTAGTAGTAGGTAGTAGCTGATATTCAAATTTGCAAGCAACGCTTATCCTGATTATATTCTATATACACGGTTAAATGCTTTGGATGCAAAAATCTTAGTGCATATCTAATATTTTGCAAATTCTACTAAAAACGAAGTACCTGCAAATTTAGAGTTCATGTTTGTCCGTGTTGGAGAATTGTCGTGGGTTAATGCTCAGTGTTGGCAATAGCATATCTTTATTTTCGTCCAAAAATCTGTTATCTTTATTTACCTTTCGAATGTTCTGAATCGATATCTGGATCAAACCATTGCAATTATATTTGATTCATAATTTTTTTTCTTGTATATCTTGTATATCACCTTTGTTGTTTTGGTTATAACAGTGTAAACCTTGGAATCCTTCGCTATTTTCATGTTAGAAGGTAATCGAATTACCCATTTACATTATTCCCAGCTTCGAAGTGGGTTACTCATTCGTTATAATACATAAATTATCAACTATTACGAGCTTTTGCGAGGAATTAGAGTTAACGGAGATATATATGCTATACTAAAAATAATGAATAAGCAATTATTACTTATTTGCCAACCAATTAACGAACGCCATTAGCTTATGAAGGAATCAATAATTAATTCAATCCAAGTATTAGAACACTCAAGTTATTTATTCTTATAATTATAGTTTATTATTCATAACAAATTAAAATATTTCTTTTTAAGTGCAACATCATTATTCATTTTCATAATTGAGCTCAACTAAGTCAAATAAATTCTCATTTAACTTGACAAACAAAACCATTTCCAAATTATTTTCCAACAAATTAAGCCGGCGATCATTGAGAATCATACCCAGTACACTGAATGCACGTTCCACTGAGACTTGTGTGGCAGGAACAGATAGAGCCACTTGCGATAATGCAAACAGTTCAGGTTCTTTTGCTCGTCGTTCGTACCAGTAATCAAGAACGCTTTCGTCTGTTGGTAGACGGTTCGATAGCTGCAGTTTTATTATTTTTTGCTCGATTGGTTCTGCTTTACCAGTTACACACGCATGTTTTGCTTGAAGCATTGCTTCTAATTTTGATGTTCCTGGAGATGATGTTTCTGACAGATTAGGCACAGAATGATGTAGTTTGAGTTGTTGAGATAGTTGCAGAAGATGCTGTATTGCAATTTTCTTGTTTGCTTCAGTCATGAAATCTGATAGCGCAAAATTGATCCTTGGATCCATGTAAATCGCAGCTAAGAAGGCAGGATTTTCAATAAGGGATTTTTGCCTTTTCTCAATGGCGTGAATGAGAGTTGCTGATATATTAGACTTGATTTCACTCAATTCCAACGTAGTTGAAACCAGAATTATGAATAAGTCCCCCATTGTCAAGCTGGCGGACTGCAATTTTAAAGTTGCAATATAAATGCTATGAAAAGACTTTGAAAAATCATGAATAAATGCCCAGATATTTTCGGTTATCACCACCTCACGACTATTTTTTATGATTTGCTTGATGAAATCTTCATTTTCAGCGAAAAAGTTGACCATTGTGAATGCGGAATTCCATCTGGTTTCGACATCTAGCGTTGGAATTTTGCGATTTGCCAGCGCGAACTCAGCTCTAAACGATTTGCGCCGAAGATTTTTAGCCACGTCTCTAACAAATGCAATTTTTTTCGATAATTTCAAAGTTTTTATCGTGTCATAAACCGCAAGTTGAACAGTATGCGCAGCACAACGAACACCGGTTAAAAATCCTTCCATAAGCAAAACAGTTGCCTGTTCATCCTCATCATCTACATTGACTTGCTGGATTTCACTAATATCTTCGTACCTGAAATCTGTGCAAGACTCCTCTGGGTACGGCTCTTGTACTAAAGTTTCGTCATCTTCCGGCTCTACGTGTTGATCGCTTTGAAGGAGCTCTGCTGCTTTGATGAAGTTGGCACCGTTGTCTGTGGTTATCGCGTATACCTACGTTCG
Organism: Topomyia yanbarensis; assembly: GCF_030247195.1. NCBI lineage: Eukaryota > Metazoa > Arthropoda > Insecta > Diptera > Culicidae > Topomyia > Topomyia yanbarensis. Next base: position 246,006,626 of record NC_080672.1, read on the forward strand.
CCAGAAATGAATTGAAATATTGTGTACATTATATCTCATCAAGATCATTTGAATTAAATAAATAAAATAGTTTACTTACTTGATCAATTTCCACATCAAATCGGGCCAATATAGAAAGAACCTCTTTTCTAATATTTTCTGCTGTTTGTGCCACTTTTATGTCCACAAGACCCAGGGTGCGAATGGTAACTACCTTTCCATTAAGATACTGCGCGTTGATTCCCAGAATACTCCTGCCCTTTCGTGTTGCCGAATCCATTTTCAAACAAAATAATTTGTTTTTCAGTTCCGTAGCAATTATTTTCTGGAACACCGTAGACGTGTATTCCACTTTGGAAACTATGTTTTTCCTTGTAATACAAGTTTTTCCAAGACCACCTTCAATTCGTTTCAAAATATCTGTTAAGCCCGGCTTCTCAAACACGTTGAACGGTAGGCTTCCTGACGTCACCGCTTTTACACATGACTTGATGTAGAAATTTCGATCCATCCTTACAACTATCTTGGATTGAAAACGATTACTGGTACCCACCGTACCTTCTGGAGTACTACTCAGAGATTCGCCAGGGATCAGTTTAAAATATAAGTCTTTATGCACAAGCTGAAGATGGCGCTTTAAATTACTGCTTTTCTTTGCGATTTCCTTGTTGCAGTGAAGGCACAACATCGTTTTGTCTCTTAATTCAAACTGATTATGGATAATCTGCGACGCATCAGAAATTTTCTGCTTCCGTTTTTTGTTCTGGGACGACATCACGAAATCTTGGTAAAAAGTCACTGATTACTCGAGAAACACGTATACAATTTGAAATAATTTTTTTGAAGTGCTGCAATTTATAGCTTTTTTAACAGCTCCCCTCCATTCGGAATTGTTTCTAGAATTTCCAAACACGATCAAACGATGCATCACGAGAGTTTAATTCGGCAGTGGCGCACTTCGGTTCTTATTAGATTTTATAAATACTATGTGATATATCTATAAATCCTTACATGGAAAATGATTTTCGCATCCAAAAGATCAAAAAGGGACCCTTACATGAAGCATAAGTAATGTCATTACTGACCAGCAATC